>NW_025422548.1:22500-112686 GCF_904849725.1 Hordeum vulgare subsp. vulgare | reverse complement strand
TTTGCGAATCCCTGTTTGTATCCTTTGAGCGCACGCCCATTAAGTAGCGATCAAATTAAGGAAATCGATCAAACGATCCCAATACCGTGCCAGCCCAAATCATGATCTTCACCAACTTGGATTTGGTTCTCTCGCGAAAATCGCGAGTTGCAGAGATGAGAACCATGAAAAGCAAGATCCCGAATAAGAAAACAGAAACCGAGGAAGAGGAAACCACAAGAGTGAAGACTAGTAGAGTCTCGTCTTTTGTCATTCTTTGCTCCTTTTTCACTCAATGATTCCTTCGAATTTGCCGACCAAAAATTCTATATGTCTATTCTATCTATGATATTTCTATATATATAGAATATGATATCTAATATGACATCCGATTTGTCAAAGGGATTGGATTGGTGACTTACCCATTCAGTGACTTTGGCACTGGACGTTCCAAAAACGGGTACTATCGGATCGGGTGAATTAGAGAATAGACAGAGGTCCGTTGGCATTTCAGCCTTTCTTCTCCTTTCAGGGCCTATCCGAAAGAGAATCCAGTACCTCTTGGTCCTGAATATCAGAATAGGACGAACGAACCGGCCTCCGCGGATATCTTTGCTTCGGAACAAAACCCTGCAATCAAATAGATTGTCCCAAGGGCGCCATATTCTAGGAGCCCAAGTTATGCTATTGAAAATTCGTTCCTCTAGCAGTTCCGGTTTGAGCATTCCGTTCCCTTTTTCAAACTCCACTTCTTTTCATATAGCAATCCCTGATCAAAGAGAGAACAATATCCATTTCAAAACATTTATAACAGATTCCTTAGTTCGGACCGACGAAGTAATGTCACTCGACTATTATCAACCTGACTGCAATCTTTTTCTGTCGGTAAGGATTGCACCAGAGCACCTTCTACTTCTAATAGGCCATGAACTATAGATAGAGAAGAATCATTCTGAGCGAGTACATAAGAAGCGATCCACTTTTTTTCATCGGTTCCAGGGGAAGACCAAAGATCTTGCGCGGCAGGTCCGCCAGAAAAACTCAAAAGAGAAAGAAGTCTCGTTAATCTCTTCATGCTCGTTCCAAGTTCGAAGTACCTTTTGGCCAAAGAAAAACCCGCTTCCTGACACGATTGCCTCTTTATCTTTATATAGATAGATTCTATGGGGTTATTACTTAGTAAGTCTATTTTGTACAAGAGCCCCTCCTATCTGATAGAAAAGGGTCCCATGATCCCGAGCCGATCTTACCTTGGCTCGCAAACCCCAAGTTTGTCTATGAAGAGCTAATCTAATTGTATTTTTTTCTAGAATGGATTTCTTATGTGGAATACTAATGGATAGGGCCTCGTTGCTAAGTGCTACAAGATCTAGTGCACTGGAACTCGTGGTTATGGACCCGAATCCTTTAGTATGGAACATTGTCTTTTCCAAGTAAAAACCCCTAGTATATGAAAGAATGAAAAGGTGCTTTCGTTCTTGTGGAATAAGAAGCCCTCGTACCTTAATGAAAGGAAAATCGTAATTTTTCGTTAGGTATTTGACCAAATAGGATCGTCCAGTTCCTATAGAACCTATCACTAAAATACCCGATAGGGCTAAGCGGAACGAAAAGGGTTTTCCATGAGATGGTAAATGAAAACGATTAGTCCCACACGAGGTTTGGGAATAAGTGATTGTCTGATAATGAGCAAGGAATATACGTCTTTCTGCTAAAGAGGATCTATTAAACTCATAATTCATTAGATCCTTGTTATCAATGCCAACTAGGTATCATAAGGAAATGGATCCCGGTTGTTCAATCCTTTGATAACCAAGGTCATTCTTTGCTAAAGAGAAATGATCACTATGAGTCAGACTCAATAGAATTGGATCCATTCCAAATAGCGAGAATTAGGATTCTTGATCCCTCTCAATCTCTCTTTCAATTCGAGGATCCAGAGAGGTGTTTTCATAGTCATCTCCGAATATTTGCCATCTCGGAATATTTTCGATTTCATTTTTCTATGATATGTCTTTCTATATGAAAATTGGTTATTTACGATGTACGATGATCCCTGTTAAGCATCCATGGCTGAATGGTTAAAGCGCCCAACTCATAATTGGTAAATTTGCGGGTTCAATTCCTGCTGGATGCACACGAACGGGAACATTCCATAAGTCTATTGGAACTGGCTCTCTATCCATGGAATCTCATCCATCATCCATACATAACGAATTGGTATGGTATATTCATACCATAACATAAGAACAATAAGAACTCGAATTCTTATCGATACTGGAACTCAGAGCATAGGAGGGAAAGTCGATTTATGGATGGAATCAAATACGCAGTATTTACAGAAAAAAGTCTTCGTTTATTGGGAAAGAATCAATATACTTTTAATGTCGAATCGGGATTCACTAAGACAGAAATAAAGCATTGGGTCGAACTCTTCTTTGGTGTTAAGGTGGTAGCTGTGAATAGCCATCGACTACCTGGAAAAGGTAGAAGAATAGGACCTATTCTGGGCCATACAATGCATTACAGACGTATGATCATTACCCTTCAACCGGGTTATTCTATTCCACTTCTAGATAGAGAAAAAAACTAAAGGAGAATACTTAATAATACGGCGAAACATTTATACAAAACACCTATCCCGAGCACACGCAAGGGAACCGTAGACAGGCAAGTGAAATCCAATCCACGAAATAATTTGATCCATGGACGGCACCGTTGTGGTAAAGGTCGTAATTCCAGAGGAATCATTACCGCAAGGCATAGAGGGGGAGGTCATAAGCGCCTATACCGTAAAATAGATTTTCGACGGAATCAAAAAGACATATCTGGTAGAATCGTAACCATAGAATACGACCCTAATCGAAATGCATACATTTGTCTCATACACTATGGGGATGGTGAGAAGAGATATATTTTACATCCCAGAGGGGCTATAATTGGAGATACTATTGTTTCTGGTACAAAAGTTCCTATATCAATGGGAAATGCCCTACCTTTGAGTGCGGTTTGAACTATTGATTTACGTAATTGGAAGTAACCAATTAGGTTTACGACGAAACCTAGAAATCGATCACTGATCCAATTTGACTACCTCTACGGGATAGACCTCAACAGAAAACTGTTGAGTAACGGCAGCAAGTGATTGAGTTCAGTAGTTCCTCATAGAAAATTATTGACTCTAGAGATATGGTAATATGGAGAAGACAAAATTGTTTGAAGCACGCACAGAACCGGAAGCGCCCCTTGTTTCAAAGAGAGGAGGACGGGTTATTCACATTTAATTTGATGGTCAGAGGCAAATTGAAAGCTAAGCAGTGGTAATTAAGACCCCCGGGGGAAAATAGGGATGTCTCCTACGTTACCCATAATATGTGGAAGTATCGACGTAATTTCATAGAGTCATTCGATCTGAATGCTACATGAAGAACATAAGCCAGATGACGGAACGCAGAGACCTAGGATGTAGAAGATCATAACATGAGCGATTCGGCAGATTTGGATTCCTTTCCTATATATCCACTCATGTGGTACTTCATCATATGATTCATATAAGATCCATCTGTCTAGAGATCGTCATATACATCTAGAAAGCCGTATGCTTTGGAAGAAGCTTGTACAGTTTGGGAAGGGGTTTTTTGAGAGAAAAGAAGAATCTACTTCAACCGATATGCCCTTAGGCACGGCCATGCATAACATAGAAATCACACGTGGAAGGGGTGGGCAATTAGCTAGAGCAGCAGGTGCTGTAGCGAAACTCATTGCAAAAGAGGGTAAATCGGCCACTTTAAGATTACCATCTGGGGAGGTCCGTTTAGTATCCCAAAATTGCTTAGCAACAGTCGGACAAGTGGGTAATGTTGGGGTGAACCAAAAAAGTTTGGGTAGAGCCGGATCTAAGTGTTGGCTAGGTAAACGCCCCGTAGTAAGAGGGGTAGTTATGAACCCTGTGGACCACCCCCATGGGGGCGGTGAAGGGAAAGCTCCCATTGGTAGAAAAAAACCCACAACCCCTTGGGGTTATCCTGCGCTTGGAAGAAGAACTAGGAAAAGGAAAAAATATAGCGATAGTTTTATTCTTCGTCGCCGTAAGTAAATACGTAACTAGGAATATGGAAAATTGCATTTTTGGAATTTGCAATAATGCGATGGGCGAACGACGGGAATTGAACCCGCGCATGGTGGATTCACAATCCACTGCCTTGATCCACTTGGCTACATCCGCCCCTTATCCAGCTAAAGGATTTTTTTCTTTTTTCCGTTGATCATTATTCTATTTATTCTGACCTCCGTACTTCGATCGAGATATTGGACATAGAATGCCACTCTTTAAAAAGGAAAAAAGGAGTAATCAGCTGTGACACGAAAAAAAACGAATCCTTTTGTAGCTCATCATTTATTGGCAAAGATAGAAAAGGTCAATATGAAGGAGGAGAAAGAAACAATAGTAACGTGGTCCCGGGCATCTAGCATTCTACCCACAATGGTTGGCCATACAATTGCGATTCATAATGGAAAGGAACATATACCTATTTACATAACAAATCCTATGGTAGGTCGCAAATTGGGAGAATTCGTGCCTACTCGGCATTTTACGAGTTATGAAAATGCAAGAAAGGATACTAAATCTCGTCGTTAACTGAATTCTGAATAGAAAGATTAAGAAGAAAAAAAAGATTCAAAATACCCAATATCTTGCTAGAACAAGATATTGGGTATTTTTGTCTTTTCTTTCTTCAAAAATTCTTATATGTTAGCAGAAAAACCTTATCCATTAATAGCTGGAACTTCAACAGCAGCTAAGTCTAGAGGGAAGTTGTGAGCATTACGTTCGTGCATTACTTCCATACCAAGGTTAGCACGGTTGATGATATCAGCCCAAGTATTAATAACGCGACCTTGACTATCAACTACAGATTGGTTGAAATTGAAACCATTTAGGTTGAAAGCCATAGTACTAATACCTAAAGCAGTGAACCAGATTCCTACTACAGGCCAAGCAGCCAAGAAGAAGTGTAAAGAACGAGAGTTGTTGAAACTAGCATATTGGAAGATTAATCGGCCAAAATAACCATGAGCAGCCACAATATTATAAGTCTCTTCCTCTTGACCAAATTTGTAACCCTCATTAGCAGATTCATTTTCAGTAGTTTCCCTGATCAAACTAGAGGTTACCAAGGAACCATGCATAGCACTGAATAGGGAACCGCCGAATACACCAGCTACACCTAACATGTGGAATGGATGCATAAGGATGTTGTGCTCTGCCTGGAATACAATCATAAAGTTGAAAGTACCAGAGATTCCTAAAGGCATACCATCAGAAAAGCTTCCTTGACCAATAGGGTAAATCAAGAAAACAGCAGTAGCAGCTGCAACAGGAGCTGAATATGCAACAGCAATCCAAGGACGCATACCCAGACGGAAACTAAGTTCCCACTCACGACCCATATAACAAGCTACACCAAGTAAGAAGTGTAGAACAATTAGCTCATAAGGACCACCATTGTATAACCACTCATCAACAGATGCAGCTTCCCAAATTGGGTAAAAGTGCAATCCGATCGCCGCAGAAGTAGGAATAATAGCACCAGAGATAATATTGTTTCCATAAAGTAAAGAACCAGAAACAGGCTCGCGAATACCATCAATATCTACTGGAGGGGCAGCGATGAAGGCGATAATAAATACAGAAGTTGCGGTCAATAAGGTAGGGATCATCAAAACACCGAACCATCCGATGTAAAGACGATTTTCAGTGCTAGTTATCCAGTTGCAGAAGCGACCCCACAGGCTTGTACTTTCGCGTCTCTCTAAAATTGCAGTCATGGTAAGATCTTGGTTTATTCAAATTGCAAGGACTCCCAAGCACACGTATTAACTAGAATATAGATAATAGAAGGCTTGTTATTTAACAGTATAACATAGACTATATACCAATGTCAACCAAGTCAGCCCAAAGATTGGCTATCCATATAAATAAATTAACCAAACCAATAATTTTGTATTTGTAAATGAAGTGAGTAAAAGTTAAAAACTTTGATGGGTCTTTTCTATATGGGTTGCCCGGGACTCGAACCCGGAACTAGTCGGATGGAGTAGATAATTCTTCCTTGTTACAATAGAGAAAAATCCCTCCCCAAATCGTGCTTGCATTTTTCATTGCACACGACTTTCCCTATGTAGAAATAGCCAATATTCTATTCCAAAGAGGAAGTTCTACTAATTTTTTAATTAGTAAGTTGATTCACCTACTCTTTATTATAATAAAAGGAACATTTCAGAATGAAAAATATGAAAGTTTTTTCTTGATCATTTATCAACCCTTTCCTGTTTATTAGTTTTGTCTAATGATTAATTAAGAGGGTTGACCAGGTCATTGATACCTATAATATCCAAATACCAAATACGCTCAGTGTGTGATCCACTGAAAGAAAAAAGAGTTGTTTTGGTGAACATCAAAGAAAAAACTTGCTCTTCTTCCGTAAAAAATTCTTCTAAAAATGCCGAACCCAATCGTTGCATAAAAGTTCGTACCGTGCTTTTATGTTTACGAGCTAAAGTTCTAGCGCATGAAAGTCGAAGTATATACTTTAGTCGATACAAAGTCCGTTTTTTCGAAGATCCACTATGATAATGAAAAAGATTTCTACATATCCGACCAAATCGATCAAGAATATCCCAATCTGATAAATCCGTCCAAATGGGTTTACTAATAGGATGCCCCGATCCAGTACAAAATTGAGCTTTTGATAAGTATCCTATGAGGAGAGTAGCGGGGACTATGGTATCGAATTTTTTCATTCGAGTATCTATGAGAAATGAATTCTCCAGCATTTGATTCCTTACCAACAAAGGACTTTTTGGTACACTTGAAAGGTATCCCATAAAATCGAAGCAAGAGTTTGCTAATTGGTTTATATGGATTCTTCGCGGCTGAGTCCAAAAAAAGAAATAATATTGCCAGAAATTGATAAGGTAGCATTTCCATTTCTTTTTCAAAAAAAAACTGCCTTTTGATGCAAGAATTGCCTTTCCTTGATATCGAACATAATGTATAAGAGGATCCATAAAGAACCATAAGGTTTTCCGAGAAAAACCAGGGTACATTATCCCAAAATGTTCCATCTTCCTAGAAAAGTGGATTCGTTCCAGAAAAGTTCCAGAATATGCTAATGGTAAGCAAGAAGATTGTTTACGAAGAAACAACAAGAAAAATTCATATTCTGATACATAAGAGTTATATAGGAATTTAACTAGTCTTTTATTTTCTTTTTGAAAAAAAAGAATGGATTTCATTGAAGTAATAAAACTATTCCAATTCGAATAGTAGTTGAGAAAGAATCGCAATAAATGCAAAGATGGAACATCTTGGATACGGTATTGAAGGAGTTGAACCAAGATTTCCAAATGGATAGGATAGGGTATTTCTATATGTGATAGATAATCCAAATGCAAAAATTTGTCTTCTAAAAAGGGAAATATTGAATGAATAGAGCGTAAATTCTGAAACTTTGGTATTTCTTTTTCTTTCGGACAAGATAATTCCCGTAGCGAGAATGGGATTTCCACAACAATCGCAAACCCCTCAGATAGAATCTGAGAATAAAACTCAGAATAAAAAAAAATTTTGTAATCCAATAATCGATCTTGATTAGGATGATTAACCGAGTTATCCAAAAAATTCTGCTGATACATTCGAATAATTAAACGTTTCACAAGTAGTGAACTAAATTTCTTGTTATTCCAACTAACTATTTCCACAGGTTCAGAACCGTTTAATCCATAATCATGAGCAAATGCATAAATATACTCCTGAAAGAGAAGTGGGTAGACAAAGTATTGTTGACGAGATTTCTGTTTTTCTGAATACCCTTCGAATTTTTCCATTTGTATTTCTACTTGAATCAGAGAGAAGAAGCATTTCTCGGTTTATCGAATGATGATACATAGTGCAATATGGTCAGAACAGGGTGTTGCATTTTTAATACAAACCCTGGAAAGAAAGGGAGTCTAATCCACGGATCTTTTTCCGCTCCTTTTCTACCGAATTAGTTTATGTTTGTTCTAAATTACAAAAAAGAACAGAACAAGTTTTTTATTTTTGCAGGCCAATCGCTCTTTTGACTTTGGAATACAGCCTCTTTATCAATATACTGCTTCTTTTACACATTCAATCCATAACATCCCTTATTCAATCCATAATCAAGAATAATTAGGATTTCTAAAAAAAAAGAAAAAATAAAGGGTCCACTCATAGGAAAACCCAACCTTTCCCCACATCCGGCACTAATCTATTTTTAACGTCTAATTAGAGCGGGGAATCCTTCCAATTAGGAAGTTAAGCTCGTTGCTTTTTATTTTACCAGAATTGGAGCCAGGCTCTATCCATTTATTCACTAGACCCAGAAAATCGTAATTTTGGATTCCATTCAAAAAAGATTGATTTTATTACGACATGCTATTTTTTCCATTCATTACCTTTGAGGATCAGTCGTGGTCTTCTAGACTCTACCAAGAGTCTGGACGAATTTGTTGTTTCATCCAAATGTGTAAAAGATCATAGTCGCACTTAAAAGCCGAGTACTCTACCATTGAGTTAGCAACCCAGATAAAAAAAGGATCTTAGATACGATCGAAATCCAAAAATCAATGGAATTACACCGCGCGCTTCTGTCAAAACATTGAACTAGCAAGACATCAAAAGAAAGATTTTATCGACCATGAAAAACACTCAAATGGCAAAACGAACAGGTCCGGTTAAATTCCACTAAAGTGAAAAAAAAGAGCGACCCTAATCACGATGGCCAAATTCTCCTTTTTTTAGCGATTTTTATTAAAAAAAATATATATTATATTGTATGAGAATACATGCAAGAGGAACACCCTTATCATTTGAGCGAAGTGTAAGCAGAAAAATTAAATATGGAGTGAGGATAAAGAGACCCATCTATCTACAAATTCTATTTGTTCAATAGACCTTTGTCAATGGAAATACAATGGTAAGAAAACAAATTAGATAGAAAAAGTAAATAAAATAGGGGCTTATGTTGGATTGGCACGATATAAATCCAAATAGGATTAAGAAAGAGGTAAATTGTGTCTAAATAATTAGACAACGAGGAATACTAATAATCTTCTCCTATCCTACTTTTTTATTCATTTAGTTCTTCAATTAACTCAAAGTTCTTTCTTTTTCTTTAAAGAATTCCGCCTTCCTTAAAATATCATAAACAGTTCTTGTCGGTTGAGCACCCTTTTCAAGGAAATAGAGAATAGCTGGAACATTTAAACAAGTTTGATTCTTTATCGGATCATAAAAACCTACTTTTCGAAGATCTCTTCCTTCTCTTCGAGATCGAACATCAATTGCAACGATTCGATAGACAGCTTATTGGGATAGATGTAGATAAACAACGCCCCCCCTAGAAACGTATAGGAGGTTTTCTCCTCATACGGCTCGAGAAAATGATTCGAATTTCTGTCGATAATAATAGAAATTAGACTATGACGTCCATTAATTTCCTTACAGAAAAAACAAATTTCATTTATACTCATGACTCAAGTTGGCTAATTCTGCCTGAGAAACTTCGAAGGCAAAATCCTTCAAAAATTTTTGAGTCGTCTTTAAACTCTTTTCTTTGTCTCATTTCGAACGAATTGACTTTTATTCCTTATTCTGATCCAACTCTGTTGTTGAGACAATTGAAAATTGTGTTTACTTGTTCTGGAATCCTTTATCTTTGATTTGTGAAATCCTTGGGTTTAGACATTACTTCGGGAATTCCTATTTTTTTCTTTCAAAAGAGTAGCAACATACCCTTTTTTCTTATTTCCTTCGATAAAGCATTTATCTCTTCTATAGAAATCTAATAAGGGGGATTGATTCTGATATACTTTTATTGGACTTTCTTCGTATTTTAACCTTTCGATTTATTTCTATATTAAGGATAGACTGACAAAGTTGGCCTAATTTATTAGTTTTCACTAACCCTAGATTCTTTCCCTTGATAAAAAATAAACTCTGTCCTCTCGAGCTCCATCGTGTACTATGTTACTTAAACCCTGCGCAAATTTGGTTCGGAACGAATAGAACAGGCTATGTCGAGCCAAGAGCATTTTCATTACTATGGAAAATGATGGATAGCAAAATCCACAATCGATCATGTCCTTCAAGTCGCACGTTGCTTTCTACCACATCGTTTTAAACGAAGTTTTACCATAACAAACATTCCTCTTTTCATTGCAAAGTGGTATAGAAAATTGATCCAATATGGATGGAATCATGAATAGTCATTGGTTTTGTTTTTTGTATACTAATTAAAATTAAAACTTGCTATCTATGGAGCAATATGGATAAAAGAAAGTAAGTATTTATCCGGGAAGCCTCCGCCAAGATCCAATTTATTTAAACCCATATTCGAATTCTATCATATGAATGAAACATAGAAAAAGACGACTAAACAAGTTTGCTTAAAACTTATTTATTATTAAATTTCCACCCTCAACGGATGGCTCGAGATGATCAATCTTGAAGTGAGAAGAGAAGGATTGACTCTTCCTCAATAAATAAACTATCAACCTCCAAAAAAGTTTAATTCATTTAATTACTAGAATTAGAATTCTATTAGTAATATATTTTTTCCGTACCAAAAACAATTAACTATAATAACTAAATAAACTATTCCAATGAATAGATTGAAAGTTTTTGGTAGTTAATTGTTTTTGGTACTTCTTCGACTCGAAGACCAAAAGGAAGAAAAAAATATGATTAAGTGATTATTAAGTGATTATTAAGTGATCATAGTAGAGGCATATCCTGAATGTGCCTGCTAGATCCCATTTTTTTCATGAAAATAAAGGTAGTCAATTTGACTGGACTTAAGACTTTATTATGTTTTCTGAGAAAACATAAGATATCATTATTCTCTTTAATAAACTTTTGTCTCATACGGAGTACTATATGATTTCACCGTTTGTTTCATCAGAAACAATCTGGGACGGAAGGATTCGAACCTCCGAGTAACGGGACCAAAACCCGCTGCCTTACCACTTGGCCACGCCCCATTTCGGGTTTTATGCGACACTAATAAACACTATTATGTTTATTTGTTATTCGTCAATACCATTTCAATTACATAAATAAAGAAGAGATATTCTCTTGCTAGTATTCTACACATGCAGATAATATAGAATCAAAAAAATGCATTGATCATTACATGGAATTCTATTAAGATATTATATGAAAGTCGAATTTATTCCACTCTCATTTGAGAGTGCGAATACAAGGAGGTATTTTGTGTTTGGGAAAGTCCGAAGAAAAAAAGATTTTGAATCTGCCTTTTCCTTCTTTCCCTTAAAAAAATAACTCAATCAAAATCCAATTATTTACTCTACAAGAATGAAATGCTTGTTATGCCTAATATACTTAGTTTAACCTGTATCTGTTTTAATTCTGTTCTTTATCCTACTAGTTTTTTCTTTGCCAAATTGCCCGAAGCTTATGCTATTTTCAATCCAATCGTGGATATTATGCCTGTTATACCTCTATTCTTTTTTCTATTAGCCTTTGTTTGGCAAGCTGCTGTAAGTTTTCGATGAAATCTTTAGTACTCTGTATGCCAAATTGAATGATGTGTTCATTCCAAAAAAAAAAATTAAAATGGGTAAAAGCCGAGAAGTTTTATATTTTTATATTATGAACCCTCAATTCTAAAATTGAAATTATTCTACATTGAATGGGTAGCTACAGCAATAAATTTGGATCAGCCTTTCTACTCCCCTGCACCTAGGTTGAGCAGGTACCTTTAGGTACCTACACAATACCTATTCAATACCACCTAACCCTATTTTTGCTATTGATAAGAGTTCTTATTATAAATGAATTCTTGCAATTTTTTTCCAGAATTCATTTTTGCATTTTTAGGTATCAAAAAAAACCATCCTAGTGGATCCGTGTGGTAAGGAAAAACTGGTAATCTATTCCTTAAAAAAAAATCTTGGAGATTATGTAATGCTTACTCTCAAACTTTTTGTTTATACAGTAGTGATATTCTTTGTTTCACTCTTTATCTTTGGATTCTTATCTAATGATCCAGGACGGAATCCTGGACGCGAGGAGTAAAAATTCAATTTTTTTTTTTTCTTACAAATTGGATTTGTTTCGTACATTTATCTATGAGAAAATCCGGGGGTCAGAATTCTTTCCAGTTTGAAAGTCCCAAATGATCCAAGGGAGCGGAAAGAGAGGGATTCGAACCCTCGGTACAAAAAAATTGTACAACGGATTAGCAATCCGCCGCTTTAGTCCACTCAGCCATCTCTCCACGTTCCAAAGCGAAAGGTTTCCGTGATATGATATAGGCAAGAAATAAGAAATAACGGTTGCAAAAAACCCCTTTTTTTCTTTCAAAAGTCTATAAAAATTATATTGCCAATTCCATTTTAGTTATATTCTTTTTTCTTAATGTTAATAAAAAAAAGAAGAAAATTCTTGTTTTTTCTTTGTAAAAATCGATATTGACCGAGAGACAATCAAATAGATTTTCTCTTTAGCGGGCATTTCCATATAGGACTTGTTATAATTATAATAAAACAAGCTATATATAAAAAAACGCTTTTTTTTTTTTTGTCGATTATTTATCAAGAAAGCAAAAAGGGTTCTTATCAAATCC
The DNA here is from genome assembly GCF_904849725.1 of Hordeum vulgare subsp. vulgare. Taxonomy (NCBI): domain Eukaryota; kingdom Viridiplantae; phylum Streptophyta; class Magnoliopsida; order Poales; family Poaceae; genus Hordeum; species Hordeum vulgare. Next base: position 100,033 of record NW_025422548.1, on the reverse strand, counting down.
ACCATAAAATTGGAAAGAAGCATAAAGTAAGTAGACCTGACTCCTTGAATGATGCCTCTATCCGCTATTCTGATATATAAATTCGATGTAGATGAAATTGTATAAGCGAATTTTTCGTATTTCCTTAGACTTAGACCGCGCAAGACAAGAATTTTTCGCTATTTACGATTTCATATTCTTGTTACTAGATGTTCTATAGGAATAAGAAGAAATCGCAACTCCTTTGCGCTACACATAAAAATTGATTTCGAAGGTCCTTTTTTTTTTCAGAATCCTCCATTTTAGTTCTTCCCCCCATGCAATAGAGAGGGAATGGGAAAAAAGGGGTTACTTTTATTTTCATTTTTCCCTTAAAAGATAGACTTTGAAATAGGAGTCTTGGAATAATGCTGAATTCAAAGGTTTATTTCTATAAGTATAAGATAAGAAAAACAAATCGAATCAAATTCATGGATTTACAACGACCTCGGTTGTGACTCCATAGATAAAAATGGAAAATTTCTCTCTTCGAGACCATTGAAAAAGGGCATTGAACGAGAAAGAAATCGTCCACAGATATAAAACTATCATATGCCTTGGAAAGTGATATGAGGTGCTCGGAAATGGTTGAAGTAATTGAATAGGAGGATCACTATGACTATAGCCCTTGGTAGAGTTCCTAAAGAAGAAAATGATCTATTTGATACTATGGATGACTGGTTACGAAGGGACCGTTTCGTTTTTGTAGGATGGTCTGGCCTATTGCTCTTTCCTTGTGCTTATTTCGCTTTAGGGGGTTGGTTTACAGGGACAACTTTTGTAACTTCTTGGTATACCCATGGATTGGCAAGTTCCTATTTGGAAGGTTGTAATTTCTTAACCGCAGCAGTTTCTACCCCTGCCAATAGTTTAGCACACTCTTTGTTGCTACTATGGGGGCCAGAAGCACAAGGAGATTTTACTCGTTGGTGTCAATTAGGCGGTCTATGGACTTTTGTAGCTCTCCACGGGGCTTTTGCACTAATAGGTTTCATGTTACGCCAATTTGAACTTGCTCGGTCTGTTCAATTGCGGCCTTATAATGCAATCTCATTCTCTGGTCCAATTGCTGTTTTTGTTTCGGTATTCCTTATTTATCCACTGGGGCAATCTGGTTGGTTCTTTGCGCCGAGTTTTGGCGTAGCAGCGATATTTCGATTCATCCTTTTCTTCCAAGGATTTCATAATTGGACGTTGAACCCATTTCATATGATGGGAGTTGCCGGAGTATTAGGCGCGGCTCTGCTATGCGCTATTCATGGAGCAACCGTAGAAAACACTCTATTTGAGGACGGTGATGGTGCAAATACCTTCCGTGCTTTTAACCCAACTCAAGCTGAAGAAACTTATTCAATGGTCACTGCTAACCGCTTTTGGTCCCAAATCTTTGGTGTTGCTTTTTCCAATAAACGTTGGTTACATTTCTTTATGCTATTTGTACCCGTCACCGGTTTATGGATGAGTGCTATTGGCGTAGTTGGCTTGGCTCTGAACTTACGTGCCTATGACTTTGTTTCCCAGGAAATCCGTGCAGCGGAAGATCCTGAATTCGAGACTTTCTACACCAAAAATATTCTTTTAAACGAGGGTATTCGTGCGTGGATGGCAGCTCAGGATCAGCCTCATGAAAATCTTATATTCCCTGAGGAGGTTCTACCACGTGGAAACGCTCTTTAATGGAACTTTCGTTTTAGCTGGTCGTGACCAAGAAACCACCGGCTTTGCTTGGTGGGCTGGGAATGCCAGACTTATCAATTTGTCCGGTAAACTACTTGGAGCTCACGTAGCCCATGCCGGATTAATCGTATTCTGGGCCGGAGCAATGAACCTATTTGAAGTGGCCCATTTCGTACCAGAAAAGCCCATGTATGAACAAGGGTTGATTTTACTTCCACACTTAGCTACTCTAGGTTGGGGAGTAGGGCCAGGGGGGGAAGTTCTAGATACTTTTCCATACTTTGTATCTGGCGTACTTCACCTAATTTCCTCCGCAGTCTTAGGCTTCGGTGGCATTTATCACGCGCTTCTGGGACCCGAGACTCTTGAAGAATCTTTTCCATTCTTTGGTTATGTCTGGAAAGATAGAAATAAAATGACTACAATTTTGGGTATTCACTTAATTTTGTTAGGTCTAGGTGCTTTTCTTCTAGTACTCAAGGCTCTTTATTTTGGCGGTGTATATGATACCTGGGCCCCTGGGGGGGGAGATGTAAGAAAAATTACCAATTTGACCCTTAGTCCCAGTGTTATATTTGGTTATTTACTAAAATCTCCTTTTGGGGGAGAAGGGTGGATTGTTAGTGTAGATGATTTAGAAGATATAATTGGTGGACATGTATGGTTGGGTTTTATTTGTGTATTTGGGGGAATTTGGCATATTTTAACCAAACCCTTCGCATGGGCTCGCCGTGCATTTGTATGGTCTGGAGAAGCTTACTTGTCTTATAGTTTAGCTGCTTTATCTGTCTTTGGTTTTATCGCTTGTTGTTTTGTATGGTTCAATAATACAGCTTATCCGAGTGAGTTTTATGGACCCACCGGGCCAGAAGCTTCTCAAGCTCAAGCATTTACTTTTCTAGTTAGAGACCAGCGTCTTGGAGCTAATGTGGGATCCGCTCAAGGACCCACAGGTTTAGGGAAATATCTAATGCGTTCCCCAACTGGGGAGGTTATCTTTGGAGGGGAAACTATGCGTTTTTGGGACCTTCGTGCTCCATGGTTAGAACCTCTAAGGGGCCCCAACGGTTTGGACTTGAGTAGGTTGAAAAAAGACATACAACCTTGGCAAGAACGGCGCTCAGCAGAATATATGACCCACGCTCCTTTAGGCTCTTTAAATTCCGTGGGTGGCGTAGCGACCGAGATCAATGCAGTTAATTATGTCTCTCCTAGAAGTTGGTTATCAACTTCTCATTTTGTTCTAGGATTCTTCTTTTTTGTGGGCCATTTATGGCATGCAGGAAGAGCCCGAGCTGCTGCAGCAGGTTTTGAAAAGGGAATCGATCGTGATTTGGAACCTGTTCTTTACATGAACCCTCTTAACTAAGATTTTCTTATTTATACCTGTTCTACTTTTTTTCTGTTCTGGCTCGGTTATTCTATCTAGCCGAGCCATTCATTCCTTTTTATGAAAGAAAGATAAGGGACAGAATAAAAAAAAATGAAAGAAACAAACGTATTCAATAAGCAAAAGGAGAGAGAGGGATTCGAACCCTCGATAGTTCCTAGAACTATACCGGTTTTCAAGACCGGAGCTATCAACCACTCAGCCATCTCTCCACCGCCTAATCCTTATTTTACTCCTACAAATAGAACATAGCCATATAAAAAATAAAAATATTTATTAACCTCTAGAAAGATATCAGATACAAGTTCCTTTTCGATATATCTCTGTATACTGTATACACGGATACAGGATCCGCTATACCCGCTTGTGAAATAAAGACTAAATAACCTCCTCTCACCCCCATATCCAAATAAAAAAGAGGTTAAGTAATAAATTTTAATTAAAGAGAAGAATCAATGGATTCATGATTAAACCCCTCCTACTTCTTGTATTTTTTTACAATTTTGGTTAAGTGAGGGATCAAATATGTAGTCAACTTTATTTGATGGTAGCTTGGAGGATTAGAAATATGACTATTGCTTTCCAATTAGCTGTTTTTGCATTAATTGCGACTTCCTCAGTCTTAGTAATTAGTGTACCCCTTGTATTTGCTTCTCCTGATGGTTGGTCAAATAATAAAAATGTTGTATTTTCCGGTACATCATTATGGATTGGACTAGTCTTTCTCGTAGCTATTCTGAATTCTCTCATTTCTTAAATTAAATTTGGTTAATATTTAGTAACCCCATAAAAAAGAAATAATAAAGGCCATTTAAAAAATTCGAATAGTGAGACGTATTAAAACGCAATTTGCGTTCCGAATTGCTAGCTCTTCTCTTTCAGTATTATGAAATTCCCATTAGAATATTCATTGACAGATAATAAAAAAAGGAAAACTCTAATATCTAATATAATAGAATAGAAAATGAAATGAAACGGTCGACCCAGACATAGACGGTCGACCCAAGCGGATATACGCTATAAAATATATACCGTAGCGAGCGTAGTTCAATGGTAAAACATCTCCTTGCCAAGGAGAAGATACGGGTTCGATTCCCGCCGCTCGCCCGCTTAATTTATCAAAGTACTATGATAAAAAGTTTAGTCTAGTTAATTGTTTAACTACTTATATTAAATTAAGTATTAATTAAGTATTAGTCTAGTGCCGTATCCCTTACTATATTTACCCTTCCTTTGCATCCCCCTCAAAAAAAGAGGGCGCTCCGGAGGCAGAAATAGAACTAGCCAACAGAGCCCCAAAATTGGGTATTAACTGAGACAAACAACGGGCAAACTGTTTTTAAAAGGAAGGGAGAGGTAGACTGTCCCTTTCATTTCATTTTTATTTTCTGCAAGGTAGGGAGAAGCCTTGCGCCTTCTTTTTGTGAAGGCAAGTGGCTTCGCAAATTGCTCAATTTTGCCCTCTAGGGCCCGGAACTAATGAATAAAAAAGGGTTGGATACGCCCCTCTACCATATCTAGAGAAATAGAATACTCCTTTTATAGAGACTGCTAAGTGCGGAGACGGGAATCGAACCCGTGACCTCAAGGTTATGAGCCTCGTGAGCTACCAAACTGCTCTACTCCGCTCTGTAGTACCAGAAACTGGTGGACAAAAAAGGCTTGAATACAAGCCTTTAACATGTCTAGACAAATAGAATACTCCTTTTATACAGAATGGAGCGGGTAGCGGGAATCGAACCCGCATCGTTAGCTTGGAAGGCTAGGGGTTATAGTCGACGTTGGTTGATTATTTTTAACGTCTCTAATTCAAAACCGAACATGAAATTTTGATTTCATTCGGCTCCTTTATGGATATTCTCACCACTTAACATCTATGTCAGCTTTTCTATTTGAATGGAACCAAAGCTCTCTGCTTTCTAGATGATCCTTATAGAGTAGGAGATAGAAATTCTATCTAAATCCATCTAATCTACTTACTTCGTTCCCTAATTTCATTCAAGAGATCCTGAGGAAAAGAATTGGGTTTCCACCGAGCTGAAACAATATGCGGATGGTTCTAGTAAACCAAAACTATCGTTTTTTAGCTATTTGGCTTCCTTATCCTTTAACAAAAGAAGATTTAGTTACGATTGGAAATCAACTTTTTTGTATCTTCATCCATAGATCCTTTACTCATATTTTCAAAATTGGAATACTTAAATCCAATGCAAAATTATGCTTCGCGACTCTGTACTCATATCATAATCCAATTTTTATTTTGGATGCAATTTAAATTAGTTTTTGGGTACAAATCGCCAGAATGTATATTCTTCCTCAATATGCTATTGAGAGGAAAAGGATTTAATCCTTTATAAGAACTAAAGTTTTCATCGGAATATAAAAAAAAACTTAAGGATGCCTTAAGTATATCATTTCAAATTCAGTTATTAATAGAACGAATCACACTTTTACCACTAAACTATACCCGCTACATTGTATATTATGGTATAAATGGTACCCTTTGTCAAGGATAGCCATTTGACAAGGAGGCTAATTCCCCCTTATTGAATCAGATGGAGAAGGTTCATGACACTGAGCCATTGGTACTTCTACTTCGATCGCGCGCCTTTACTTTAGGATTTAGATAGCCCCTCTCCCTCTGGTCTGTAAAATAAATCTCTTCTTACCCTGCTAATAGCGCCTGAACCAAATGTATTTATTTTGATTAGGATCCTATCCTATTCTACGGTTACGACTACAATAATCATTATTTACTTTGCGAGGACGTAAGTGTGCCAGACTGCTAAATTGTTTTATTATTCCTACAATATAAACTAGGGGATATAGGGGGTAACACTGTCCCTATAAATTCCTTTTTTCCTTTTCTTTTTTGTCCAGAATTGAACAAAAAAGAAATTATAGAAGATGTTTTCTTCCCCCATTAAGTCCGAGCCATAGAGTAAGAGTGAGATGAGTTTTCCAAATTCATCATAGACTTTCCCTATGGCTTGATAGAAGTAAGAAGCAAAGAGTTGTAACTTAAAGAGTCGTAACTTAAAGAAAAAAACGGACAGGGCTGACAGATTTACCTGATGTAAAGAAGATCCTAAAAGTCTATGATTAGTCGACTCTCTCCATTTAACACTTTCCTCTCTCTCCTTTTTTCCACTGACTCAATGCTAGTTTATTAGATTCTTGTTTAAAAGAATCAAAAAAGTTCAATAGAACTAAGAACACATAAAAAATAGCATAGAGGATCAAGGCCATTACCAAAAGTTCCTCCCAAGGATCCTATCCTATTGGGTATCTGTTCCCTGCCTTTTCCCGCTAGGATTGGAAATCTTATATTTTCCATATACCATTGAATCCTTGGGGTTCCAGAATCCGCCTATTTTACTAGCCTTCGGAAACGGAAAACCATGAACCAAGAAGAGTTGGGTATGTTTTTTTTTCTTAATTTTATTTTGAGCTCTCAAGATATCAATACATATACAATCTATACATAATGTCTCTCTCTATATCTCTATATATTATATATATATAATATGTACATTATGCAGTAGACCCATAATGGGAAATCAAAGTGGCAAATTTTTGAATTAAATAAAAAGCCCTTTTAACTCAGTGGTAGAGTAATGCCATGGTAAGGCATAAGTCATCGGTTCAAATCCGATAAAGGGCTTTTTAAATTAGTGGTAGAGTAATCTCGTGCTAAGACGTAAGTCATTGGTTCGAATCTGATAGAGTACTTTTCTACTAAATTGATTCGCTTTTTTCTTTGTTTTTGAAGCTTTCTCTTTAGAGAATTTTATGACTTAGTGCGGGATGAATGCATTTTTGGTCTGAACACTAAATGAAGCACGGAATGGAAATAAAAAAAAAATTGGACTCTTTTTCATCTTATCTTAGATCAATAAAATAACTACCTGTACTGAACTAATCTAGAATCCCTTTTAGTAATCCATTCTTATTCTATACATTTAAAATGAATTTCCCTAAAAGGTAGAGGATGATCCATGAATTAATCTAACCATCAACTAAAAAAATCCTAGATGAAAACATAGCAGAAAAGTTAGAAAAACTCTTTGCTTTGGATCTAGTTATACTTTTCGAGTATATTGACAATTCAAAAAAACTGCTCATACTATGATTATAGTATAATCACGAGCGGTTGTATATGGCCCTATCGTCTAGTGATGCCCCTATCGTCTAGTGGTTCAGGACATCTCTCTTTCAAGGAGGCAGCGGGGATTCGACTTCCCCTGGGGGTAGGGAGTATTATGAAAGGAGGTTAATCATAGATTAGCAAAAACCCTAGAATAAATTCTTCCTGGGTCGATGCCCGAGTGGTTAATGGGGACGGACTGTAAATTCGTTGACAATGTCTACGCTGGTTCAAATCCAGCTCGGCCCAAAAATCTAGGGCTTCGTGAATATGAACTAAATCCTTTTGTTTTTCTCCCATAAAATAAAATGTCTGATCTATAGAAATAAAAGAGAAATAAAAAAGGGGATTTTTTTTTCTAATCCATATCTCTCATTCCTTTCTTACAAACAAAAGAGTTTTTCTTGTTGAAGGGTGGATTATTATCCATTTTTAGTGATAAAAAATCACGACATACTAGTTATGTCACTCTCACTATACCCACGTATAATATAATATTAATATGTGGGTATGTAGTATATGATTCGTCTATTTCTTAGAGTACGACAGACGAATCGAATCTTCTTATGGTTCTATTTAAGAATGGGTATGCCATACACCCCGCGGGGATTGTAGTTCAATTGGTCAGAGCACCGCCCTGTCAAGGCGGAAGCTGCGGGTTCGAGCCCCGTCAGTCCCGAACTAGGGTTCAATGAATGGAGAAATTCATATTTCCTTTTTCCATGAAAAAAAAGGGGCAGGGAGCAAGATCAAATACCCATAGGGCACCCTTACTTCACTTTTTTATTTTGCATCTCTCATTAAAGAGGGAGGGAAGGAGTATAGGAATTTTTTTCACTACTCCCGATCGATAAAGATAAAGAAAGACACACATACGATATGTGGATTAGTAGAATTTTAGGATATTACTCTATCTTTCTTTATGATGATACCATCCTCATCTTAATTTCCTATTCCACTGTTATGGAATAGAGTACCGGTATTTTACCGGAATCCATACATAAATTGTATTCCCTTTTTATTTCAGACCTCTTTTCCCCATCTCACTTCTACTGCTTATTTGGATGTCTATGTGACCCATAGAAAGTTGCTCATATAATACATACATAATTGTATGTATAACTATAAGAAAAAGGAAGAGAAATTGTATAAGATTAAGAAAGCTCGTGGGTTAGAGATATAGAAAAGAAAAAGTAGAAAAAAAAGGATTAAAAAAGAGGGAATTCCTAATCCAATCAAAAAACCCATTTTGGTCTTAGTATGGATATAGGATCTTCCTATGTTATACTATATAACTCTCATCCATGAATTGATTTGATAGATCCGATATTCATAATATTGAATTGATTCAGTATTATCAGAATGCAAGCCCTACCCTTGAATTTACAAGATACCCCTTTTTCCTCTCCATGGGATTACATCCCGAGTTATTGTGAAAATAAAAAATAAAGAGGTTATGGAAGTCAATATTCTCGCATTTATTGCTACTGCACTGTTCATTCTAATTCCTACTTCTTTTTTACTTATTATTTATGTAAAAACAGTCAGCCAAAATAATTAAGTGGAATTCCAATTAATCATTGAAGAAATGAAAAAGGGATTAAATAAAAAAAATCCAAGTCTTAAATGAAAGGATCTGGTTGGAATCTTAAAGTGTGGTAGAAAGAACTACATATAGTTTTTTCTACGACACTTTAGAGTCTTTCTATTATATTATCTTTGAATCTACATAGAATAGATTAGTAGATTGAAATAGTTAAGTAGTCTAATTCAATTTCTTTTTTCATTGCATCCACTTAATTTCAATCAGGTCAAAATAAAAAAATCGAAGACAATTCTTGACCAAAGAATCCATGGAAGGAAAGAAAAATAATATAAGAATAGACTATAGTAAAAAGTAAAAGGAAAAAACCAGCGAATCTTTCATGCTTAAATATCCCGCGAGATGCTTCAAAAGAGAATAAAAATTATTCTAAGAATAAAGAAAGAGTATAAAACAAATGGAAAATGTGTGATATGCCGTGAATAGTTCCGTGGAAGAAAGTCTAATTTTCTTATGTATAGAACTTTTTTTAACCATTAGTCATTTCTAGTAGAAATTCTTAATTGGTATAATGGCTCTTTCTTACAATACAAGAGTTTCTTACAGGAGTGAAACAAAACTAAAGAAAAAGATTAAAGAATAACGTTTGACAAAATAATTAATGCAAAACGATCAATTAAAAAAAGAATTGATACAACAATTTGATTACTTAATCAATTAGTAGTATCGTATCCCTAGAGTCCACTCCTTCCCCATACTACTAGTGAAAGAGAAAATGTAAAGACTACCATTAAAGCAGCCCAAGCGAGACTTACTATATCCATCTAAATTATGTCTCCTATTTCTATGAAGGGATTATTCTACTATTGATCAATAATCATAGTGGAATCAAGGGTACAGAGTCAAAAAGGGCTTCTGCCCTAAGGCCATGGATCAATCAGTTCAAGGAATTTACTCCTAACAAATTCTTATAGGAATTCTTGTAGAATTAGAGAGCATTAAAAATACGATACTATAAAGCCCTTTTTTCCTTACCTTAAAAAAGAAAGAGTACGGGAATGATGTCCTGAATAGAAGAAGCGGGAATAGGAAGATTTTTTATTCCTTTTGTTACTCTAGTGTATGTAGGTCACATAAGATGTACGATAAAAAAATGTATGATAATTAGGAAGTCTTGATATTCTTTCGTGGAGTCCCTTCTGGAATCTTAGATTGAAAAAGAGAAGAATGCCCCTTAGGGACCTTTCTTTGGATACCAAGATTTCTGACATCTTATCCTCGTATTTAAAAATTCTCAAATCGAATCAATTAAGAACCAATTCAAATTCATATAATAAAAGAATAAGGAAACACTACCTCACCCCTATTGATAACCATTTTGGCCACTACCGCCAAAACAAACCCTAACCCTAGTTTAAGGATAGAACTATGGTATGGTTTCTCTAAACCCAGTATCGGCAGGCTTAGTTACTCTCTTGCCCGAACTTATGCGAAGTAAAAATTGATTGAATTCGATCAGTACTAGAAAACCTAAGTATTTTATTGATCAGGCGGCACCCAGATTTGAACTGGGGATAAAGGATTTGCAGTCCCCTGCCTTACCGCTTGGCCATGCCGCCAAAAAATCCGATCGAAAATCTAGAAAACAGCAAGTATTCATCCACGTTTTCTTACGAAAAGCCCCTTTCTTTTATTTTGAATATAATTAAACTTACTTTTTTCCAATCTTTTTCAAAAAAGATACTCCTGCTTTTTTTGATCCAGTTTCGATTATTCTCCTCGATAGATTCTATCTTAAAACATACATTGCTAACACAATAAAACTTCCCATTTCTTTCTATTGAGATGAAAAAGAAGAAAAGTGGATTTCTAGTCACAGGCTGCAAAATTCAGAACAAATTGGAACCATTAACTAGAATTCTCTTTCTTTTTTGAATTGCAGTAGTGAACTACTCTTAAATCGGTATTATCTCCCCCCCTTCAATTTCAATGGCATAATAAAATATTATGGCTTTATGCTTAATCCGTGTATAGGTGAACTTTAGGTCCGAGCAGCATTATTATCCAAAGATCCCCTTTATGTACATATCTCTATGGGGAATCGTGCTTTAATTTTTCAAAGTATTAAATTAAATATCTTGAATAAAAAAAGGAAATTTGCTCTGATATTAGAGTATAACCTGACTATCTTGGCCTACCCAAGTGAAATTACGATAAAAGAAAAGCATGGATATGGGGAGAGGTGGATAATTAGATTGGCATGTACTTAAAAAAGGGACTTACTTTATTTTAGAATTCCACAATGAAATACTTAATTTTCTAGCAATTATACTACTCCGATCCGAAATAAAAAAGAACCCTCAAATTATTTTTAGAAATTAAAGTAAGCACGCTATTCTAAATCGAAGTAAAGTAAAACTTTCTAGTGTATTATATTACGGCTTTATTACATTCATAGAAAGGGGATAAAATGAGAAATCTTTGCCATTCAATCTGATTAGAATATTATAAAGTATAAGTGGCATAATTTTTTTTGTAGGAATATTTTAGCAATTCATTTTCATTTCATTTGTACCCCTGGTAAACTAGAATTTTCGTCGAAATGGTCTCTATTCATATGTATGAAATACATATATGAAATACGTATGTGGAGTTCCCTAGAATTTCATGTGATTCAGTAAACAGAATATAGATTCCATGATTGCTAGATCAATCCGTAGGGATTGATGAAGAGTGAGCTGATAATGGAATTTTTCTTTGATAAACAGGAAACTTAAGATTAAGATGCTCCGGAATGGAAACGAGGGAATGTCCACAATACCCGGATTTAGTCAGATCCAATTCGAGGGATTTTTTAGGTTCATTAATCAAGCCTTGGCAGAAGAACTTGACAAGTTTCCAACAATTAAAGATCCAGATCACGAAATTGCATTTCAATTATTTGCGAAAGGATATCAATTGCTAGAACCCTCGATAAAAGAAAGAGATGCTGTGTATGAATCACTCACCTATTCTTCCGAATTATATGTATCTGCGAGATTAATTTTTGGTTTCGATGTGCAAAAGCAAACCATTTCTATCGGAAACATTCCTATAATGAATTCCTTAGGAACCTTTATTATAAATGGAATATACCGAATTGTGATCAATCAAATATTGCTAAGTCCTGGTATTTACTACCGCTCGGAATTAGATCATAAGGGAATTTCTATCTACACCGGGACTATAATATCAGATTGGGGAGGGAGATCGGAATTAGCAATTGATAAAAAAGAAAGGATATGGGCTCGCGTGAGTAGAAAACAAAAGATATCTATTCTAGTTCTATCATCAGCTATGGGTTCGAATCTAAGAGAAATTCTAGATAATGTTTCCTACCCTGAAATTTTCTTGTCTTTCCCGAATGCTAAGGAGAAGAAGAGGATTGAGTCAAAAGAAAAAGCTATTTTGGAGTTTTATCAACAATTTGCTTGTGTAGGTGGGGACCTGGTATTTTCGGAGTCCTTATGCGAGGAATTACAAAAGAAATTTTTTCAACAAAAATGTGAATTAGGAAGGATTGGTCGACGAAATATGAATCGGAGACTTAATCTTGATATACCTCAGAACAATACATTCTTGTTACCACGAGATGTATTGGCCGCTACGGATCATTTGATTGGAATGAAATTTGGAACGGGTATACTTGACGATGACGATATGAATCACTTGAAAAATAAACGTATTCGTTCGGTTGCGGATCTGTTACAAGATCAATTCGGATTGGCTCTTGGTCGTTTACAACATGCAGTTCAAAAAACTATTCGTAGAGTATTCATACGTCAATCGAAACCGACTCCCCAAACTTTGGTAACTCCAACTTCAACTTCAATTTTATTAATAACTACTTATGAGACCTTTTTTGGCACATACCCATTATCTCAAGTTTTTGATCAAACGAATCCATTGACACAAACTGTTCATGGGCGAAAAGTGAGTTGTTTAGGTCCTGGAGGGTTGACGGGGAGAACCGCAAGTTTTCGGAGCCGAGATATTCATCCGAGTCACTATGGGCGTATTTGTCCAATTGACACGTCTGAAGGAATCAATGTTGGACTTACTGGATCCTTAGCAATTCATGCGAGAATTGATCACTTGTGGGGATCTATAGAGAGTCCGTTTTATGAAATATCTGCTGAGAAAGCAAAAGAAAAAAAAGAGAGACAGGTGGTTTATCTATCACCAAATAGAGATGAGTATTATATGATAGCAGCAGGAAATTCTTTGTCCTTGAATCAAGGTATTCAGGAAGAACAGGTTGTTCCAGCTAGATACCGCCAAGAATTCTTGACTATTGCATGGGAACAGATTCATGTTAGAAGTATTTTTCCTTTCCAATATTTTTCTATTGGGGGTTCTCTCATTCCTTTTATTGAGCACAATGATGCGAATCGGGCTTTAATGAGTTCTAATATGCAGCGCCAAGCAGTTCCACTTTCTCGGTCCGAGAAATGCATTGTTGGAACTGGATTGGAACGCCAAACAGCTCTAGATTCGAGGGTTTCCGTTATAGCCGAACGCGAGGGAAAGATCATTTCTACTGATAGTCATAAGATACTTTTATCAAGTAGTGGGAAGACTATAAGTATTCCTTTAGTTAACCACCGTCGCTCTAACAAAAATACTTGTATGCACCAAAAACCTCGGGTTCCACGGGGTAAATCCATTAAAAAAGGACAAATTTTAGCAGAAGGAGCTGCTACAGTTGGGGGGGAACTTGCTTTAGGAAAAAACGTATTAGTAGCTTATATGCCATGGGAAGGTTACAATTTTGAAGACGCAGTACTAATTAGCGAACGTTTGGTATATGAGGATATTTATACCTCTTTTCACATCCGGAAATATGAAATTCAGACGGATACGACAAGCCAGGGCTCCGCTGAAAAAATCACTAAAGAAATACCACATCTAGAAGAACATTTACTCCGCAATTTGGACAAAAATGGAGTTGTTAGGTTGGGATCCTGGGTAGAAACTGGTGATATTTTAGTAGGTAAATTAACGCCTCAGATAGCGAGCGAATCATCATATATCGCAGAAGCTGGATTATTACGGGCCATATTCGGCCTTGAGGTTTCCACTTCAAAAGAAACTTCTCTGAAATTACCTATAGGTGGAAGAGGGCGCGTTATCGATGTGAAATGGATCCAAAGGGACCCCCTCGACATAATGGTTCGTGTATATATTTTACAGAAACGTGAAATCAAAGTTGGGGATAAAGTAGCCGGAAGACATGGGAATAAAGGGATCATTTCCAAAATTTTGCCTAGGCAAGATATGCCCTATTTGCAAGATGGAACACCCGTTGATATGGTCTTCAATCCCTTAGGAGTACCCTCCCGAATGAATGTGGGACAAATATTTGAAAGCTCGCTCGGATTAGCGGGGGATCTGCTAAAGAAACATTATAGAATAGCACCCTTTGATGAGAGATATGAGCAAGAGGCTTCAAGAAAACTTGTGTTTTCAGAATTATATGAAGCCAGTAAAGAAACAAAAAATCCATGGGTATTTGAACCCGAGTACCCGGGAAAAAGCAGAATATTTGATGGAAGAACAGGCGACCCCTTTGAGCAACCTGTTCTAATAGGGAAGTCCTATATCTTAAAATTAATTCATCAAGTTGATGAGAAAATTCATGGGCGTTCTACTGGGCCCTACTCACTTGTTACACAACAACCGGTTAGAGGAAGAGCCAAGCAAGGGGGACAACGAGTAGGAGAAATGGAAGTTTGGGCTTTAGAAGGATTTGGTGTTGCTCATATTTTACAAGAGATACTTACTTATAAATCTGACCATCTTATAGCTCGCCAAGAAATACTTAATGCTACGATCTGGGGAAAAAGAATACCTAATCATGAGGATCCTCCAGAATCTTTTCGAGTGCTCGTTCGAGAACTACGATCTTTGGCTCTAGAACTGAATCATTTCCTTGTATCTGAAAAGAACTTCCAGGTTAATAGGGAGGAAGTTTGATCGGAATAAATATAAATTCTTTTCTTATTTCTATTTTATGATTGACCAATATAAACATCAACAACTTCAAATTGGACTCGTTTCCCCTCAACAAATAAAGGCTTGGGCTAACAAAAACCTACCTAATGGAGAAGCCGTTGGCGAAGTCACAAGGCCCTCTACTTTTCATTATAAAACCGATAAACCAGAAAAAGATGGATTGTTTTGCGAAAGAATCTTTGGACCCATAAAAAGCGGGATTTGCGGTTGTGGCAATTCTCGAGCGAGCGGAGCTGAAAACGAAGACGAAAGATTTTGCCAAAAATGCGGGGTAGAATTTGTGGATTCTCGGATACGAAGATATCAAATGGGATACATCAAACTCGCATGTCCCGTGACTCATGTGTGGTATTTGAAAGGTCTTCCTAGTTATATCGCGAATCTTTTAGATAAACCTCTTAAGAAGTTGGAGGGCCTAGTATACGGCGATTTCTCTTTTGCTAGGCCCAGCACTAAAAAACCCACTTTTTTACGATTACGAGGTTTATTCGAAGAGGAAATTGCATCCTGTAACCACAGCATTTCTCCCTTTTTTTCTACCCCAGGCTTTGCAACATTTCGAAATCGGGAAATTGCGACAGGAGCAGGTGCTATTAGAGAACAATTAGCAGATTTGGATTTGCGAATTATTATAGAGAATTCTTTGGTCGAATGGAAGGAATTAGAAGACGAGGGGTATAGTGGAGATGAGTGGGAAGATAGAAAAAGACGAATAAGAAAAGTTTTTTTGATTAGACGCATGCAATTGGCGAAACATTTTATTCAAACAAATGTAGAACCAGAATGGATGGTTTTGTGCTTATTACCGGTTCTTCCTCCCGAATTGAGACCTATTGTTTATAGGTCTGGAGATAAAGTAGTGACTTCAGACATTAATGAACTTTATAAGAGAGTTATCCGTCGGAACAACAATCTTGCCTATCTATTAAAAAGAAGTGAATTAGCGCCAGCAGATTTAGTAATGTGCCAGGAAAAATTGGTACAAGAAGCCGTGGATACACTTCTTGATAGTGGGTCCCGCGGGCAACCGACGAGGGATGGTCACAATAAAGTATACAAATCACTTTCAGATGTAATTGAAGGTAAAGAGGGAAGGTTTCGCGAGACTCTGCTTGGGAAACGGGTCGATTACTCGGGGCGTTCTGTCATTGTTGTGGGTCCTTCGCTTTCATTACATCAATGTGGATTACCTCTAGAGATAGCAATAAAGCTTTTTCAGCTATTTGTAATTCGCGATTTAATCACGAAACGCGCCACTTCTAATGTCAGGATTGCTAAAAGGAAAATTTGGGAAAAGGAACCCATTGTATGGGAAATACTTCAAGAAGTTATGCGGGGACATCCTGTACTGTTAAATAGAGCACCTACTCTGCATAGATTAGGCATACAGGCCTTTCAACCCACTTTAGTAGAGGGGCGTACTATTTCTTTACACCCATTAGTGTGTAAGGGTTTCAATGCAGACTTTGATGGAGATCAAATGGCTGTTCATCTACCTTTATCCTTGGAAGCTCAGGCGGAAGCCCGTTTACTTATGTTTTCTCATATGAATCTCTTATCTCCTGCTATTGGGGATCCTATTTGCGTACCAACCCAAGACATGCTTATCGGGCTTTATGTATTAACAATTGGAAAGCGTCGAGGTATTTGTGCAAATAGATATAATAGTTTCAGAAACTATCCAAATTTAAAAGTCAATTACAATAATAATAATTCTAAGTATAGGAAAGATAAAGAACCCCATTTTTCTAGTTCTTATGATGCACTGGGAGCTTATAGACAAAAACTAATCAGTTTAGATAGTCCCTTGTGGCTACGATGGAACCTGGATCAACGCGTCATTGGGTCAAGAGAAGTTCCGATTGAAATTCAATATGAATCTTTGGGGACTTATCATGAGATTTATGCTCACTATCTAATAATGGGAAATAGAAAAAAAGAAATTCGTTCGATATACATTCGAACCACTCTTGGTCATATTTCTTTTTATAGAGAAATAGAGGAAGCCGTACAAGGATTTAGTCAGGCCTATTCATACACTACCTAAACAAGAAAGTTAGATTCGGCGATGCCCCTCCCCTTTGCTTTCGGGGGGCATTCCGATTTCCCTAGTATCATCATTATTTGCCACGCGAATCCAGATTGAGATTGAGGCAATTAAGTTAATTAAATTTTCGAATCACTGACTCAGGCCCATTGTCGAATCCTACTCAGCAATTGTCGAATCCTACTCAGCCGAAAAGGGGGTACTTATGTATGGCGGAACGGGCCAATCTGGTCTTTCATAATAAAGAGATAGACGGAACTGGTATGAAACGACTTATTAGCAGATTAATAGATCATTTTGGAATGGGATATACATCCCATATACTGGATCAACTAAAGACTCTGGGCTTCTATCAAGCCACTACTACATCGATTTCGTTAGGAATCGAGGATCTTTTAACAATACCCTCTAAGGGATGGTTAGTCCAAGACGCGGAACAACAGAGTTTTCTTTTGGAGAAACACTATTATTATGGGGCTGTACACGCGGTAGAAAAATTACGCCAATCTGTTGAGATATGGTATGCGACAAGTGAATATTTGAAACAAGAAATGAATTCAAATTTTCGGATAACGGATCCTTCTAATCCAGTCTATCTAATGTCTTTTTCAGGAGCCAGAGGAAATGCATCTCAAGTACACCAATTAGTAGGTATGAGAGGATTAATGTCGGACCCTCAAGGACAAATGATTGATTTACCTATTCAAAGCAATTTACGCGAGGGACTTTCTTTGACAGAATATATAATTTCCTGCTATGGAGCCCGCAAAGGGGTTGTAGATACTGCTGTACGAACAGCAGATGCTGGATATCTTACACGTAGACTTGTTGAAGTAGTTCAACATATTATTGTGCGTAGAAGAGATTGTGGTACTATCCGAGGTATTTCTGTAAGTCCTCAAAATGGGATGACGGAAAAACTTTTTGTCCAAACACTAATTGGTCGTGTATTAGCAGACGATATATATATCGGTTCACGATGCATTGCCGCGCGAAATCAAGATATTGGAATTGGATTAGTCAATCGATTCATAACTGCCTTTCGAGCACAACCATTTCGAGCACAACCAATATATATTAGAACCCCCTTTACTTGCCGAAGCACTTCTTGGATCTGTCAATTATGCTATGGCCGGAGTCCTACTCATAGTGATCTGGTGGAATTGGGAGAAGCCGTAGGTATTATTGCGGGTCAATCAATTGGGGAGCCAGGGACTCAACTAACATTAAGAACTTTTCATACTGGCGGAGTATTCACAGGGGGTACTGCCGACCTTGTACGATCCCCTTCGAATGGAAAAATCCAATTCAATGAGAATTTGGTTCACCCCACACGTACCCGTCATGGACAGCCTGCTTTTCTATGTTATATAGACTTGCATGTAACTATTCAGAGTCAAGATATTCTATATAGTGTGAATATTCCCTCAAAAAGCTTGATTCTAGTGCAAAATGATCAATATGTAAAATCTGAACAAGTAATTGCGGAGATTCGTGCCGGAACGTCCACTTTACATTTTAAAGAAAGGGTACAAAAGCATATTTATTCTGAATCAGACGGCGAAATGCACTGGAGTACTGATGTTTACCATGCGCCCGAATATCAATATGGTAATCTTCGTCGATTACCAAAAACAAGCCATTTATGGATATTATCCGTAAGTATGTGCAGATCCAGTATAGCGTCTTTTTCACTCCACAAGGATCAAGATCAAATGAATACTTATGGTAAAAAAGATAGGGAAATTCTTGATTATTCAACGTCGGATCGAATCATGTCCAATGGCCATTGGAATTTGATCTATCCTTCTATTTTTCAAGATAATTCAGATTTGTTGGCGAAAAAGCGAAGAAATAGGTTCGTCATTCCATTACAATATCATCAAGAACAAGAGAAAGAACTAATATCCTGTTTTGGGATTTCGATTGAAATCCCCTTTATGGGTGTTTTACGTAGAAATACTATTTTTGCTTATTTTGACGATCCCCGATACAGAAAAGATAAAAAGGGTTCAGGAATTGTTAAATTTAGATATAGGACCCTAGAAGAAGAATATAGGACTCGAGCGGAAGACTCAGAAGAGGAATATGAGACCCTAGAACACGAATACAGGACCCGAGAGGACGAATATGAAACCCTAGAAGAATCTAAATATGGAATCCTAGAAGACGAATACGAATATGAAACCCTAGAAAACGAATATGGGAGCCCAGAAAACAAATATGGGAACCCAGAGAACGAATATAGGACTTTAGAGAAAGACTCAGAAGAGGAATATGGGAACCCAGAGAGCAAATATAGGACCCAAGAGGACGAATATGGAACTTTAGAAGAAGACTCAGAAGACGAATATGGCAGCCCCGGGGAAAGCGGCGAGGAAAAATATGGTACTTTAGAGGAAGACTCAGAAGAAGACTCAGAGGACGAATACGAGAGCCCAGAGGAAGATTCCATCTTAAAAAAAGAGGGTTTGATTGAGCATCGAGGAACAAAAGAATTTAGTCTAAAATACCAAAAAGAAGTAGATCGGTTTTTTTTCATTCTTCAAGAACTTCATATCTTGCCGAGATCTTCATCCCTAAAGATACTTGACAATAGTATTATTGGAGTGGATACACAACTCACAAAAAATACAAGAAGTGGACTAGGCGGACTGGTCCGAGTGAAGAGAAAAAAAAGCCATACGGAACTCAAAATATTTTCCGGAGATATTCATTTTCCTGAAGAGGCAGATAAGATATTAGGTGGGTGTTTGATACCGCCAGAAAGACAAAAAAAAGATTCTAAGGAATCAAAAAAAAAGAAAAATTGGGTCTATGTTCAACGGAAAAAAATTCTCAAGAGCAAGGAAAAGTATTTTGTTTCCGTTCGCCCTACAGTGGCATATGAAATGGACGAAGGAAGAAATTTAGCAACACTTTTCCCGCAGGATCTCTTGCAAGAAGAAAATAATCTCCAAATTCGACTTGTCAATTTTATTTATCATGAAAATAGCAAGTTAACTCAAAGAATTTATCACACAAATAGTCAATTTGTTAGAACTTGCTTAGTAGTGAATTGGGAACAAGAAGAAAAAGAAAAGGCTGGTGCTTCCCTTGTTGAGGTAAGAGCAAATGATCTTATTCGCGATTTCCTAAGAATTGAGTTAGTCAAGTCCACTATTTCGTATACACGAAAAAGGTATGATAGGACAAGTGGAGGACCGACTCCCCATAATAGGTTAGATCGCGCCAATAGCAATTCTTTTTATTCCAAGGCGAAGATTGAATCACTTAGCCAACATCAAGAAGCTATTGGCACTTTGTTGAATCGAAATAAAGAATACCAATCTTTGATGATTTTGTCGGCATCCAACTGTTCTCGAATTGGTTTATTCAAGAATTCAAAACATCCCAATGCGATAAAAGAATGGAATCCTAGAATTCCTATTCTAGAAATTTTTGGGCCCTTAGGGGCTATTGTAGCTAGTATATCGCATTTTTCTTCATCTTACTATTTACTAACGCATAATAAAATCCTGCTAAAAAAATATTTGTTCGTTGACAATTTGAAACAAACCTTCCAAGTACTTCAAGAACTTAAATACTCTTTAATAGATGAAAATAAAAGGATTTCCAATTTCGATAGTAACATAATGTTGGATCCATTCCTTTTGAATTGTCACTTTGTCCATCATGATTCTTGGGAAGAGACATTGGCAATAATTCACCTTGGACAATTTATTTGTGAAAATGTATGTCTATTTAAATCGCACATAAAAAAATCTGGTCAAATTTTCAGTGTAAATATGGATTCCTTTGTTATAAGAGCAGCTAAACCTTATTTGGCCACTACAGGAGCAACTGTTAATGGTCATTATGGAGAAATCCTTTACAAGGGAGATAGGTTAGTTACGTTTATATATGAAAAATCGAGATCTAGTGACATAACGCAAGGTCTTCCAAAAGTGGAACAAATCTTTGAAGCGCGTTCAATTGATTCATTATCCCCCAATCTCGAAAGGAGAATTGAGGATTGGAATGAGCGTATACCAAGAATTCTTGGGGTCCCTTGGGGATTCTTGATTGGAGCTGAGCTAACCATAGCCCAAAGTCGTATTTCTTTGGTTAATAAAATCCAAAAGGTTTATCGATCCCAAGGGGTACAGATCCATAATAGACATATAGAGATTATTATACGCCAAGTAACATCAAAAGTGCGGGTTTCCGAAGATGGAATGTCTAATGTTTTTTCGCCTGGGGAATTAATCGGACTATTGCGAGCGGAACGAGCAGGGCGAGCTTTGGATGAATCGATCTATTATCGGGCAATCTTATTGGGAATAACAAGGGCTTCCCTGAATACCCAAAGTTTCATATCTGAAGCAAGTTTTCAAGAAACTGCTCGAGTTTTAGCAAAAGCTGCCCTACGAGGTCGCATTGATTGGTTGAAAGGCTTGAAAGAAAACGTAGTTCTGGGGGGGATTATACCTGTTGGTACCGGATTCCAAAAATTTGTGCATCGTTCCCCACAAGACAAGAACCTTTATTTCGAAATAAAAAAAAAAAATCTATTCGCGTCGGAAATGAGAGATTTTTTGTTTCTCCATACAGAATTAGTTTCTTCAGATTCTGACGTAACAAACAATTTTTATGAGACATAAAAACCCCCATTTAACATTTAACCCTAAGGATACATAAAACATATTTTTTACTTTACTAGACTTTTGAACTTAGAACACTAACAGGTTAAATTTTAGATTTTTAAGATTTTTATTTTAATAAGTAAAACAAGTCAGTTAATTCATTAAATTAAGGTTTTGTTTATACCATGTATCAATGTATCAATGGCCAACTCTTAGTACAAGGTTCTCTCAGAACAATTATTATTTTATTTATTTCAAGCTATTTCGGATCTTTCTTAATCTTCAAAAAGAAATAAATTCCGTAATGGAATGTTAGGATGAAAAAAAAAGGAAGTGTGGAAAAAATGACAAGAAGATATTGGAACATTAATTTGAAAGAGATGATAGAAGCAGGAGTTCATTTTGGTCATGGTATTAAGAAATGGAATCCTAAAATGGCCCCTTACATTTCGGCAAAGCGTAAAGGTACTCATATTATAAATCTCGCTAGAACGGCCCGTTTTTTATCAGAAGCTTGTGATTTAGTTTTTGATGCAGCAAGTCAGGGAAAAAGTTTCTTAATTGTTGGTACCAAAAAAAGAGCAACAGATTTAGTAGCATCAGCTGCAATAAGGGCTCGTTGTCATTATGTTAATAAAAAGTGGTTCAGTGGTATGTTAACGAATTGGTCGATTACGAAAACTAGACTTTCTCAATTTAGAGACTTAAGAGCGGAAGAAAAAATGGGAAAATTCCACCATCTCCCAAAAAGAGATGTGGCAATCTTGAAGAGAAAATTATCTACCTTACAAAGGTATCTCGGCGGGATCAAATATATGACGAGATTGCCAGACATTGTGATCGTCCTTGATCAGCAAAAAGAGTATATAGCTCTTCGGGAATGTGCCATTTTGGGAATTCCTACTATTTCTTTAGTCGATACAAATTGTGACCCGGATCTCGCGAATATATCGATTCCAGCCAACGATGACACTATGACTTCAATTCGATTGATTCTTAACAAATTAGTATTTTCAATTTGTGAGGGCCGTTCTCTCTATATAAGAAATCGTTGATTAAGAATATATAGTGAATTCTTGGACAACTGCGTAGATTTATGGAATGACTTACTATATCTTTTTTTGCATAGAATTTGTTTTGCATAGAAAAAAGAAGGGGAATATTGATATATATTAGAGGGTATTGATATATATTATGATCTGATGTGCTTTCTTGGTATCCTAAATATCAAATTAATAGTTCAAGTTGCTGAGTTGAGAAAGAGATGGTTGAATCAAAAGAATTCCTTTTTTGAAGTTCAATTTTTATCAGAGGACAATATGAATATTATACCTTGTTCCATTAAAACACTCAAGGGGTTATACGATATATCGGGTGTAGAAGTAGGCCAACACTTCTATTGGCAAATAGGAGGTTTTCAAATTCATGCCCAGGTACTCATCACTTCTTGGGTCGTAATTACTATCTTGCTAGGTTCAGTTGTCATAGCTGTTCGGAATCCACAAACCATCCCGACCGACGGGCAGAATTTTTTTGAATATGTCCTTGAGTTTATTCGAGACTTGAGCAAAACTCAGATTGGAGAAGAATATGGTCCCTGGGTTCCCTTTATTGGAACTATGTTCCTTTTTATTTTTGTTTCAAATTGGTCGGGTGCTCTTTTACCTTGGAAAATTATAGAGTTACCCCATGGGGAATTAGCAGCGCCCACGAATGATATAAATACTACTGTTGCTTTAGCTTTACTCACGTCAGCGGCATATTTTTATGCTGGTCTTAGCAAAAAAGGATTGAGCTATTTCGAGAAATATATTAAACCAACCCCAATCCTTTTACCAATTAACATCCTAGAAGATTTCACAAAACCATTATCGCTTAGCTTTCGACTTTTCGGGAATATATTGGCGGATGAATTAGTCGTTGTTGTTCTTGTTTCTTTAGTCCCCTTAGTAATCCCTATACCGGTCATGTTTCTTGGATTATTTACAAGCGGTATTCAAGCTCTTATTTTTGCAACATTAGCCGCAGCCTATATAGGTGAATCCATGGAGGGTCATCATTGAATTGACTAGTTTTGGAATATAGTATTTTTTTTTTCAGCTTAGCTCAATTCATGCATGGTTCCAGATAATCTGCTTGGTTGCAATAGTTAGAAATGCGTATGAATATATAGCCTAGAGTTGTAGGAGAGAGAATAGAATAGACTATATTATGGAATTTTCAAAGTATATATGCATTAAGGAGGGTGGAGTCAGGCTAGATCTATACTATAATAAATATCCTTAATATCTATAAGTGGAGTCCTCTTTTATGCGGGTTTCCACTTTAAGCAATGATTTTAGAATCCGATTCAATAGAAAATGAGAAAATATGCAAACAAAATAGAAGAAACAAATGTATATAGGATATTGATATTATATTATATATTCCTAGGTTAGATTCATTATCTAATCCGATATATG
Source organism: Hordeum vulgare subsp. vulgare (assembly GCF_904849725.1). Taxonomy (NCBI): domain Eukaryota; kingdom Viridiplantae; phylum Streptophyta; class Magnoliopsida; order Poales; family Poaceae; genus Hordeum; species Hordeum vulgare. Next base: position 76,070 of record NW_025422548.1, on the reverse strand, counting down.
GATATAGAATTCCCTTCTATGTAGTTCGGACAATTCACATTTCAATTTGATTTCAATTTGTACTTTTTAGTTACTTTACTTCTCCCCAATAGAGCTTAGAAGTAAGAATTTTTTGGTTGATTGTATCCTTAACCATTTCTTTTTTTTTGACACGAGGAACTACTCACCATGAATCCACTAATTGCTGCTGCTTCTGTTATTGCTGCTGGATTGGCCGTAGGGCTTGCTTCTATTGGACCTGGAGTTGGTCAAGGTACTGCTGCAGGACAAGCTGTAGAAGGTATTGCGAGACAGCCAGAAGCAGAAGGTAAAATACGAGGTACTTTATTGCTTAGTCTAGCTTTTATGGAAGCTTTAACAATTTATGGACTAGTTGTGGCACTAGCGCTTTTATTTGCGAACCCTTTTGTTTAATCCTAAAAAAAAAAGTTCTTTCGATTTCGATTAGATACTTTTTTCTTTTTTTAGTAAATTGGTATTTGCTTCCGCAATTCCAATTATATCAATACTTTATTTAATTTACTCCTATTTATTACTCCTGGAATTATCTATTTATCGGGACAGATAATACCGCATTCTAGGAAGGGCTGAGTTGAGTATGATTAATTTAGAAGATATGCTCGCCTTCTTATTTCCCGTCCTTAGTTTAGGAAAGTGGAAAGTTTTTTCCTTTTATTTTAGGAATTTTGGGAACGGAACATTTCAACAAAGGAAGCCTTTCACCGGTCAAACAAGACCTAAGACTTAATCTAAAAGAAATTACTAGATTGAATCTATTTGCATTAAAAAAACCGATCAAAAAAGGGCGAGCGAAGTAAGTGATCGAAAAACTTTGTTCTTTGTTCGTCCTATCTATAAGAGGAGAGCATATGAAAAATGTAACCCATTCTTTCGTTTTTTTAGCTCACTGGCCATCCGCTGGCAGTTTCGGGCTTAATACCGATATTTTAGCAACAAATCTAATAAATCTAACTGTAGTGGTTGGTGTTTTGATTTTTTTTGGAAAGGGAGTGTGTGCGAGTTGTCTATTTCAAGAATAGATTGGATCTATCCGGCTGCACTTTAGAATATTTTTTAGTATTTTTCGGATAAATAAGAAAAGGGTGCACGATCTCGACGAATTACTTCTGAATAAATTCAGAAATCATATGGAAGAACCATAGCATTTCGCGACTCATTGGTAAATCAATTTTGATTCTCTATAAACCAAGAATGTGAGACCATTAACACGGTTAAAGCTAAACTGCTTGAAGTCCAGGCAAAAAGAGGTACTCTTTCTACAACTATATTAGTATTAGTACCGAATTTAAACGGGAAATAGCTAATGTAAAATTTATCTGATATAGAACACTCATATCGATAAAATGGTTTGAACTATTTACTAGAAAAAAAAAGAAGGGGCACCCTGCCCTTTTTTAACCAATGCCGAATCGACGACCTATGTATAAAAAAGAGAAATTTTTTGGATTTGAAGAAAAAAAAAAAAGAATTCTATTAATTTTCATTTTCCATTTATTTAGTTAGTTTTTCTTAATGAAATTGAAATTATTAACTAAAGGGCAAATATAAATAAAGAAACAACTTTGCTGACCATGATATATTTTTATCTAGGCGGAAGAGTCCTCTTAATATTTATCTAGTCTTATATAGGTTTCGGTATATTGAAATATAAACATAAAAAATAAGATAGAGGATAGGCTCATTACTTATACTTAAAAAAAGATATGGAAATTGCTATAGCAAAAAAAGAAAAAAAGGAGCGTGAGAGCCAAATGAATCGAAAGATTCATGTTTGGTTCGGGAAGAGATCATAAAAGTTGTAAACTTACAAAATAATCTACTTTCATTAAAAGATTTATTAGATAATCGAAAACAGAGGATCTTGAGTACTATTCGAAATTCAGAAGAATTGCGTAGAGGGACCATTGAGCAACTCGAAAAAGCTCGGATTCGATTACAGAAAGTCGAACTAGAAGCGGATGAGTATCGAATGAATGGATACTCTGAGATAGAACGAGAAAAAGCAAATTTGATTAATGCTACTTCTATTAGTTTGGAACAATTAGAAAAGTCTAAAAACGAAACCCTTTATTTTGAAAAACAAAGGGCAATGAATCAGGTCCGACAGCGGGTTTTCCAACAGGCCGTACAAGGAGCTCTAGGAACTCTGAATAGTTGTTTGAATACCGAGTTACATTTCCGTACGATTCGTGCTAATATTGGCATTCTCGGGTCCCTGGAATGGAAGAGATAATTAAATTAATTAGGCCTTGAACTTCTACTTTCGTTTAGAATTTAGGCATTATTTTTCCCCTTGCTTTCGAAAAAAGAGTCAAGAAACACTAATGGCAACCCTTCGAGTCGACGAAATTCATAAAATTCTCCGCGAACGTATTGAACAATATAATAGGAAAGTAGGGATTGAGAATATAGGTCGCGTAGTTCAAGTGGGGGATGGGATTGCTCGTATTATAGGTCTTGGTGAAATAATGTCGGGTGAATTAGTCCAATTTGCAGAAGGTACTAGGGGTATTGCTCTGAATTTGGAATCCAAAAATGTTGGGATTGTATTAATGGGCGATGGGTTGATGATACAAGAGGGCAGTTTTGTAAAAGCAACAGGAAGAATTGCTCAGATACCCGTGAGTGAGGCTTACTTGGGTCGTGTTGTAAATGCTCTGGCTAAACCTATTGATGGGAAAGGCGAAATTATAGCTTCCGAATCTCGCTTAATTGAATCTCCTGCTCCAAGTATAATTTCCAGGCGTTCCGTATACGAACCTCTTCAAACAGGGCTTATTGCTATCGATTCGATGATTCCTATAGGGCGCGGTCAGCGAGAGTTAATTATTGGGGACAGACAGACTGGCAAAACAGCAGTAGCTACAGATACAATTCTCAATCAAAAAGGGCAAGGTGTAATATGTGTTTATGTAGCTATCGGTCAAAGAGCATCCTCCGTAGCTCAAGTAGTAACTACTTTCCATGAGGAGGGGGCCATGGAATACACTATTGTAGTAGCTGAAATGGCGGATTCACCTGCTACATTACAATACCTCGCTCCTTATACGGGAGCAGCCCTGGCTGAGTATTTTATGTACCGCGAACGGCATACTTTAATAATTTATGATGATCTCTCCAAACAGGCACAAGCTTATCGCCAAATGTCCCTTCTATTAAGAAGACCTCCCGGCCGTGAGGCTTATCCAGGGGATGTTTTTTATTTGCATTCACGCCTTTTAGAAAGAGCCGCTAAATTAAATTCTCTTTTAGGCGAAGGAAGTATGACCGCTTTACCAATAGTTGAGACTCAATCTGGAGACGTTTCCGCCTATATTCCTACTAATGTAATCTCCATTACAGATGGACAAATATTCTTATCGGCGGATCTATTCAATGCCGGAATTCGACCCGCTATTAATGTGGGTATTTCTGTTTCCAGAGTAGGATCCGCGGCTCAAATTAAAGCCATGAAACAAGTAGCTGGCAAATCAAAATTGGAACTAGCTCAATTCGCAGAGTTACAAGCCTTTGCACAATTCGCCTCTGCTCTCGATAAAACAAGTCAGAATCAATTGGCAAGGGGTCGACGATTAAGGGAATTGCTTAAACAATCCCAGGCAAATCCTCTCCCAGTGGAAGAGCAGATAGCTACTATTTATACCGGAACAAGAGGATATCTTGATTCGTTAGAAATCGAACAGGTAAATAAATTTCTGGATGAGTTACGTAAACACCTAAAAGATACTAAACCTCAATTCCAAGAAATTATATCTTCTAGCAAGACATTCACCGAGCAAGCGGAAATCCTTTTGAAGGAAGCTATTCAGGAACAGCTGGAACGGTTTTCCCTTCAGTAACAAATAAATTTGGCATATCTACTCTTGTTATTTTGCATGTCTACTCTTGTTATTTGAATCATGCAAAAAAGTTTTCTTTGTTTTTAGTTTAGTATAGTTATTTAAAGAATAGATAGAAATAAGATTGCGTCCAATAGGATTTGAACCTATACCAAAGGTTTAGAAGACCTCTGTCCTATCCATTAGACAATGGACGCTTTTCTTTCGTATTTTATTCTTTCTTTTATTCTTTCTTTTATTTGTTGTCTTCTTCCGAGAAAAAACTGTTAGACCAAAACTCTTTTAGGAAATCAAAAAATCCAGATACAAATGGATGATGTATATATCATGCATATATCATTAAAGAAGGAGTATGGGGCCGGTAGTGGGAATCGAACCCGCAACCCCAAGGTTATGAGACTTATGAGCTACCAAACTGCTCTATACTCTTAAACTAAAGAGGGGTAACTAGTGGATAAAAGAGGGTTCGATACGTCCCTCTACCATATCTATACAAATAGAATAGTCCATTTATACAGAATGGTAAAGAGGGCTCCTCTATGATTATCAATTCCAGAAATCCATACAAATACGAAAGGGTATTTTATCCTTACCAACTGGATCTTGTTGCACCCGGTAATAAACATTCATAAACCATTTCTCGAAGTACGTGTCCGGATAGCCCAAAATGTCGATAGTTAGCTCTAGGTCTTCCGGTCAAAAAACAACGTCGATGAAGGCGTGTAGGTGCACTATTACGCGGTAGGGATTGCAATTTTTCTCGCATTTTCGTTTTTTCACTCAAACTCAAGGGAGAAACTTTGCTTCTTATCTTTTTTTTTAAAGATTGACGAATCAAATGATATTTCTGTTCTAATTTCTGCCGCTTCTTCTCCCTCTGAATCAAACTCTTTTTTGCCATAATGTGCCGTTGCTATTATTATCAAGTATACGGTTCTAATCCTAGATGGAAAAATAAATAGAAAAAGAAATTTAAGAAGGCGGATCCTCCCTCTCTATCAAGAGTAATGAACTAGGTGCTGATACAGTACAAAAAAACAAACTAAATTAACCAAACTTGCCTGATGTTGAGGCAATCAAGAAAGCTGCATAAGTGAATATATAACCCACGGAAAAGTGAGCTAATCCAACCAATCTTGCTTGCACAATGGAAAGAGCCACAGGCTTATCTCTCCAGCGAATTAAATTAGCTAAAGGTGTGCGTTCATGAGCCCATGCTAAAGTCTCAATTAATTCCTGCCAATACCCCCGCCAAGAAATTAAGAACATAAATCCAGTAGCCCAAACAAGATGTCCAAATAAGAACATCCAAGCCCATACCGATAAACTATTCATCCCAAAAGGATTATATCCATTGATAAGTTGTGAAGAGTTTAACCATAGGTAATCTCTTAACCATCCCATCAAATAAGTGGAGGATTCATTAAATTGTGAAACGTTGCCCTGCCATAATGTGATATGTTTCCAATGCCAATAAAAAGTAACCCACCCAATGGTATTTAACATCCAGAAAACTGCCAAATAAAATGCGTCCCAAGCAGAAATATCACAAGTACCGCCGCGCCCTGGGCCGTCACAAGGAAAACTATACCCAAAATCCTTTTTATCCGGCATTAATTTGGAACCGCGTGCGTCTAAAGCGCCCTTTACTAAAATCAATGTAGTTGTATGCAAACCTAGAGCAATAGCATGATGAACCAAGAAATCCCCAGGTCCTATTGTTAAGAAAAGCGAATTACTATTCTCATTAACAGCATTCAACCATCCGGGCAACCATAGGCTTCGACCCGCATTGAAAGCGGGGCCATTCGTTGAAGATAAGAGTATATCGAACCCATATGTCGTCTTGCCATGAGCAGATTGTATCCATTGGGCAAATATAGGTTCGATCAAGATTTGCTTTTCTGGAGTACCAAAAGCAAGCATGACGTCGTTATGAACATAAAGGCCCAAGGTATGGAATCCTAGAAAGAGGCTAGCCCAACTTAAATGAGATATGATAGCTTCTTTATGGTCTAACATTCTTGCCAATACATTATCCTCATTCTGTTCCGGATTGTAATCCCTAATGAAAAAAATAGCTCCATGAGCAAAAGCCCCTGTCATGATGAACCCCGCAATATATTGGTGATGAGTATATAAAGCAGCTTGAGTAGTAAAGTCTTGTGCTATGAATGCATAAGGAGGTAAAGAGTACATATGTTGAGCTACTAAGGAAGTAATAACCCCTAAAGAAGCTAGAGCAAGACCTAACTGAAAATGAATCGAATTGTTGATTGTGTCATAAAGGCCCTTATGCCCACGCCCTAATCGACCCCCCGGAGGAGTATGCGCTTCTAAAAGATCTTTAATACTGTGCCCAATTCCGAAGTTAGTTCGATACATGTGACCGGCAATGAGAAAAATAAATGCAATAGCTAAATGATGGTGAGCCATATCAGTCAGCCACAAACTTTGTGTTTGTGGATGGAATCCCCCAAGAAGAGTTAGAATGGCAGTTCCCGCTCCTTGAGCGGTACCAAATAAATGATTACTCGAATCAGGGTTTTGGGCATAAAGATTCCACTGACCCGTCAAAAGGGGTCCCAACCCCTGGGGATAGGGTAATACATCTAAGAAATTATTCCATCGAACGTACTCCCCCCTGGATGCGGGAATAGCAACATGAACTAAATGTCCTGTCCAAGCCAAAGAACTTACCCCGAAAAGTCCTGACAAATGATGATTGAGACGAGATTCCGCGTTTTTGAACCACGAAAGGCTTGGTTTCCATTTGGGTTGTAGATGTAACCAACTCGCTATTAAGGACAGCGTAGAAAGAAATAATAGAAAAAGAGCTCCAGTATAAAGATCTTCATTGGTGCGTAATCCTATTGTATACCACCACTGATAAACCCCAGAATAAGCAATATTCACTGGACCAGCAGCACCTCCTCGAGTAAAGGCTTCCACAGCGGGTTGACCAAAATGAGGATCCCAAATCGCATGAGCAATAGGTCTTACGTGTAAAGGATCCTGTATCCATGATTCAAAATTTCCTTGCCAAGCTACATGAAACAGATTTCCGGACGTCCATAGAAAGATTATTGCTAATTGCCCAAAGTGAGAAGCAAAAATGTTCTGATAAAGACGTTCTTCAGTAATATCATCATGACTTTCGAAATCATGTGCGGTAGCAATACCAAACCAAATACGACGAGTAGTGGGGTCCTGAGCTAAGCCTTGGCTAAACCTGGGAAATCTTAATTCCATAATGCCTTTCAAATCCTCCTAGCCACTATCCTACTGCAATAATTCTCGCTAAGAAGAATGCCCATGTCGTGGCAATTCCACCCAGAAGGTAATGGGTTACTCCTACAGCACGTCCTTGTATAATGCTCAAGGCTCTAGGCTGAGTAGCAGGAGCAACTTTTAATTTGTTATGAGCCCAAACGATAGATTCAATGAGTTCTTGCCAATAACCACGGCCGCTGAATAAAAACATTAAACTGAAGGCCCAGACAAAATGAGCACCTAAGAAAAAAAGACCATATGCAGATAATGAAGAACCATAAGACTGAATGACTTGCGATGCCTGTGCCCACAAGAAATCTCGAAGCCACCCATTAATCGTAATGGAACTCTGTGCAAAGTTTCCCCCTGTAATATGAGTTACCACCCCTTGATCACTTATGGTACCCCAAACATCCGACTGCATTTTCCAACTGAAATGGAAAATGACTACCGAAATTGCATTGTACATCCAGAATAAACCTAAGAAAACATGATCCCAAGCAGATACTTGACATGTTCCCCCTCGGCCAGGCCCATCGCAAGGAAAGCGAAAACCTAGATTTGCTTTATCGGGTATCAAACGGGAACTCCGAGCAAATAAAACACCTTTCAAAAGTATTAATACAGTCACATGTATGGTAAATGCATGAATGTGATGGACTAAAAAATCTGCGGTTCCTAATGGAATCGGTAACAAAGCCACTTTGCCACCTACTGCTACTAACTCGCCGCCTCCCCACGTTAAGCTAGTACTTGTTGTTGCACCAGGAGCTGTTACGCCAGGCGCAGTAGCATGGATATTTTGTACCCATTGAGCAAAGATAGGTTGTAATTGTATGGCGGTATCCGAAAACATATCTTGTGGACGGCCTAAAGCACTCATGGTATCATTATGAATGTACAAGCCAAAACTGTGAAAACCTAGAAATATACATACCCAGTTAAGGTGGGATATGATTGCATCGCGGTGTCTAAGGACGCGATCTAATAGATCGTTGTATCGAGTAGTTGGATCATAGTCTCTTACCATAAAAATTGCTGCATGTGCAGCAGCACCGACTATTAGAAATCCGCCAATCCACATGTGGTGTGTGAACAAGGAAAGTTGTGTACCATAGTCAGTAGCTAGGTATGGATAGGGAGGCATAGAATACATATGATGAGCTACAACAATGGTTGTAGAGCCTAGCATAGCTAGGTTAAGAGATAATTGAGCATGCCATGACGTTGTTAAGATTTCATAAAGACCCTTATGGCCTTGTCCTGTAAATGGGCCCTTGTGAGCCTCCAAAATATCTTTAAGTCCATGGCCAATACCCCAGTTGGTCCTATACATATGACCTGCGATTAGGAAAAGAATAGCAATAGCTAAATGATGGTGTGCAATATCGGTCAGCCAGAGACCACCGGTTACTGGATCTAGTCCTCCACGAAAAGTCAGAAATTCTGCGTATTTGGACCAATTTAAAGTGAAAAAAGGGGTTGCTCCTTCGGCAAAACTAGGATAAAGTTGAGCCAAAAGGTCCCGATTCAAGATAAATTCATGAGGAAGTGGTATCTCTTTAGGATCCACCCCAGCGTCAAGAAATTGGTTAATTGGTAAAGATACATGAATTTGGTGTCCCGCCCAAGAAAGAGACCCAAGTCCTAATAATCCCGCTAAGTGGTGATTCAACATGGATTCTACATCTTGGAACCAGGCCAATTTGGGAGCGGCTTTGTGATAATGGAACCAACCAGCAAAAAGCATTAACGCTGCAAAAACCAATGCACCAATTGCAGTACAATAGAGTTGTAATTCACTAGTTATTCCAGATGCTCGCCAAAGCTGAAAAAAACCAGAGGTTATTTGGATTCCTCGGAAACCCCCACCTACATCACCATTCAATATTTCTTGCCCTACTATAGGCCAAACTACCTGAGCACTGGGTCCAATGTGAGTAGGATCACTTAGCCATGCTTCATAATTGGAAAAACGGGCACCATGAAAGTACATGCCACTCAACCAAAGAAAGATAATGGAAAGTTGCCCGAAATGAGCACTAAAAACTTTTCTAGAAATCTCCTCCAAATCACCAGTATGACTATCGAAATCGTGAGCATCAGCATGTAGGTTCCAGATCCAAGTGGTAGTATCAGGGCCCTTAGCTAGTGTTCTTGAGAAATGGCCGGGTCTCGCCCATTCCTCAAAAGATGTTTTTACAGGATCCCTATCCACAACAATTTTTACTTCTGGTTCCGGCGAACGAATAATCATTAACTCCTCCTCTTTCCGGACAAGACATACAAAGAGACCCGCCAACTGTCTTTTTTTTTAGTGAATCTTTGAAAGATAGATTTTGAAAGATAGATTTTGAAAGATAGATATTGTGATTAGTTCTTTTCTTTACTATACTACCACCCTTCTTTTTTTTTAGTTATTCACTGGAGCAATTATATATTAAAGTCAATCCGAGGCAAGTGTTCGGATCTATTATGACATAAAGGTTAGGTGCCTAACGGACATTGTTTATCTTGAAAAAACAAATATTTCTCGGCGTAAGAAAAAATCTTTTTTATTTTAAATTTAAGAAACTAGTGTATTTTTTTTTAGGGCATAAGCTCCTATCTATATCTACTTTCCTTGAGCATAATATAGGGTTTTTTTTTTTTATTTGATTCTAAATTCCAAGATAACTCATTAGAATTATTAATAAGATGGTTCTAATATATTAGCAATATTTAGATTGGCCCCCTTTTTTTTATTCACTTTATTACTTCTATTCTAGACCCTATCCCTATGGTTTATTCTTATGAAATATCTTATAAAATAGAAGGTATAAGAAATGGATATAATGAAATTCTTGATTCGATCTTACGACCTAATTTATTTGATTAATGGATCAACAACCAAACCATCCATTTTAGGAAAAAAAAGGAGCATGGTCTTATTCAAATTCAAAGCGCTTCGTAATCTTCAACCAGTTTTGTGCTTCAATATAATTTCCCGGAGTAAGCGCTATAGCTTGTTTCCAATATTCAGCAGCTTGATCAAACCAAGCTTCCGCAATTTCCGAATCACCCTCTAGAATGGCCTGTTCTCCTCGGTCGGAATAGGCAGTTCCTTCCCTTAGAACCGTACTTGAGAGTTTCCTACCTCATACGGCTCAGAAATTGCTATCTTAATTTCCCCTATCTTAACTGAATTCGATTTATCAAAAATCGATCCAATTTGTTCTTGTGTTAAGCAGAAGAAATTAATTACCTAAGTTTCAAACCCTAATTTTTCTCAATAATTAGTTTGATCTTTTTTCCCACCTTCAGAAGAATGAAGCATAGATAGATATAGAGCCTTCGTTCAAATTTTCTGAAAGGTAACTATCCCGGTTTCATATATGAAATCTCTATAGAATCCTTGAAAAAGACTTTTTTCCATAAGAAAGAAAAAAGAACTTACTATCTTTGGGATCTGATACTACACCGCTGCTTAATCCCTTAGTGGATCGGCTCTATTACATAAGCGGATTCCTAAATTTTGCCCCATATCATGGGATAAGTAAGCAGTTTTTTTTAGTTGTATCGACCCAGTCGCTCACTAATTGATCTTTACGGTGCTTTCTCTATCAATTTGAGAAACTTTATCCATAGAGTAGTAGTATAGGCCATACTTTCTTCGTTTTTTGATTCTCGTGAAGTGTCCTTCCTTCCTACAGCTGATAGGGAAAAATCGTTGTTTTTACGATCCCTATGTAGAAAGCCCTTTTTTCCAGTATTTACTAGAAAATTTGATCCTCTCTTTTTTTGTCTTTCTATAGTGGAGATAGTCGCACGTAATGACAGATCACGGCCATATTATTAAAAGCTTGCGGTAAGAAGGGGTTTCGTTCTAGTGCCCGGAAATAATATTCCAAAGCCTTTGTATGCTCTCCATTGCTTGTGTGTATAAGGCCTATGTTATAGAGTATATAACTTCGATCATAGGGATCGATTTCTAGTCGCGTAGCTTCATAATAATTTTGCAAAGCTTCCGCATAATTTCCTTCGGATTGAGCCAACATCCGTTACGGTCGTTCATTCTATTCAAAAAATCTCCGTTCCAAAACCGTACATGAGGTTTTCATCTCATACGGCTCCTCCCTTCTGTACATAATAGTACTAAGCGAAATAATCTTAATCTATAGAATCAAAATAGAATTAGTCCCGTCTCATTATGAACCGAAAGGGGCTGGTATTTTTCCAAGAAATCTCTAGCCAACCTTCCCACAAGAGGTTTTTCTTAACACCAATGAATTCTATTAATGCTAGAGGAAAACGATAGCTCCAATAATTTCTTTGTTCTCAACGCCTCCTATTTAGAGGAATTAGCTACTTCAACGATCTTTGATGGTTATAGGGGTATCCAAAGTACAAACCTGATGGTTGTTTGTTATCCCAACCATTCTTCCCAGCCCTGATACCGATCAGGAAAGGGGTAATTTCTACCAAAGTTTTTCTCTTGTTGATTCCTATTTCTAGGTGTAGTGCTTTTCTCCCCTATGCTGCCTACGGATACTAATAGAGTGGCCTGTAATCCATACCATACCATATCCTGTAGGTGTAACCTTTCGCTCAATACTCAAATCTACAATTGAAGTATCTGAAGCCGCATCAATCGAGGATACACGACGGAAGGAATTGTTAGTTCGCCTCACCTTCCCGAAGCGTGGGTTTGCTTGCTTTACAAATTTGGTTCTCTCTATGCCAACCCCTTTTCTTTTTCCTAAGACTGAGGTATAGGTAGGTCTAAAAAAAAGCAAAAAAAAAAAGAGTCAAATCGCACCATCTCTATAATAAGTAAATGCCTTTTTTTCTCCTGAGGTTGTCGGAATTATTCGCAATAAAATATTGGCTATAATTGAGAAGGTCTTATCAATGAAATTTCCATTTACACGGGATCTAGGCATAATTCCCAAGCCATTCTATATAGAATTGTTTTCATTCCTTCACAAAATAACATAAAAACAAACACATTCGATTCTTATAATTATAAATAGATTGATCCATATGCTCTAAATCCATATGTTTTAAATGGATAAGAGAGATATGGATTTTCCGCTCAGCTCAAATTGTATCCTTTTCCTTCTGCTTGGACACGAAGAGATATGCAATATTTGACTAAGACTGGATTTCATTCCACTTTCCTATTTCTGAACAACAACTTATGTCATCAACTATTTCGTGTTTTCAAAGTTATTAATTGTCTCATACTCTATTTTTGATTTCAATGGTGTAGCGTATCTTATGCAAACGGAATTCTAAGGTTTCTTTATTTTATTATGCAATAAGAAGAATTCTTGCATTCTCTTTTTCTTTAGTTGCGGGAAAACCTAAATTAAAACTTTTATTTTATAGCGAGCGCAATTTCTAGTAAAAAATCCTGTATCCTTCCACCTAGATCAAAAGGAATTTTTCCAATAGAACTAGGGAACCCCCGAGCGGTTGCGGTTGTACCTGTACTGCAGGAATAAGAAAACTCGCTATTCACTCAGTTTATTTTCCATAATAAGTTATGTAGGAAAGATGGCCGAGCGGTTCAAGGCGTAGCATTGGAACTGCTATGTAGACTTTTGTTTACCGAGGGTTCGAATCCCTCTCTTTCCGTTTTTCTTAATTCATCAACGTTAAGGATCACAATGTATCAAATCAAATAGCAATTTATTCCAGTAATAATATCTTATATTATCTTATTTTTATTTAATAGAAATTAAAAATTCTCTATAGCAAATTACTGTGGTATGTAAACATAGAGGAAAAAAGCAAAAAGGATCCTAATCCTAGGGTTAATCAATTTTAGCTAGTTGATGGGAAAATACGAATTAATGGTAATGGTCTTAGGGCTATTTAGTTCGGGGAAAGGGGAAGGGGAAGAAAATTCTATGAACCTTTCCTTTTTTCATTAAGTTCAAGTCTGACGAGAGTAATATTCTACAACTAACAACTCATTTATTTTGAGACCGACCCACTTCCTATCTAGGATTTTATTTACTAGTCCTTTATATTCCAATGTGTCAATCGTCAAATGGCTTGGCAATTTCCCCGGGTCCGATGAAGCAATATAATTTTGAACCAGACCTTTTGATCTTTGGTTATCTTTCGTAGTAATAATATCTCGGGGTTTGCAACGAAAACTTGGTATATTGACTATACGGCCATTAACTAAAATATGTCTATGGTTGACTAATTGGCGGGCCCCAGGAATGGTTGAAGCCATACCCAATCGAAAAAGGATATTATCCAAACGCATTTCAAGTAATTGTAGTAAAACCTGGCCTGTTGACCTTTTTGCTTTTCCAGCGATATGTACATATCTAAGTAATTGTCGTTCTGTCAGACCATAATGAAAACGCAATTTCTGTTTTTCTTGAAGACGAATACGATATTGCTCCTTTTTCCCAGAATTGAATTTTTTTTTAAGATTACTTCCGGATTTAGGTGTTTTTCTAGTGAGTCCTGGTAAAGCTCCCAAACGGCGTATTTTTTTTAAACGAGGTCCTCGATAACGGGACATGAAGACTCCTTTTTTTTATTGAAATTTCATTTTACACAATTAATTTCATTGTATTTACATTACAGAATACATCGAAATTAAAACTGAATTAAACTACAGGATAAACAGAGTAAAATCAACTAAAGTACCACAAAAAATGGAATTTCATCAAAATCTGTATTTTTTGTATTTTTTGTATATATATTATTTATTTTATTGTTTTGTATCTAGCAAAATAGTAAGGTAAAAAACATAAAAGATCCTGGATTCTCCATTTAATTCGGAAAAAAAGAGATTCTTGTTCGTAGAACATCGATAGAGAAAAAAAAAGCCGACTATCGGATTTGAACCGATGACCCTCGCATTACAAATGCGATGCTCTAACCTCTGAGCTAAGTGGGCTTACATAACGGAAATAGTGTAACAAATAGAAATAGGTATAGTATAGGAAATCCGTAAAATCTCAGATATTAGTTATTACTCTTAGCTATTAACTAGTTCTAAATTTGAAGTTCTACTTATAAAAAAATACTAAATAAAAAAATACTAAAACTTCTTAAAGATAAAGTTAGCTTGATATGCTTAACTATAGGATATTTAAAAAGAAAATTATAGACTTTATGGGTATTTTCATTCGATCATTATAGACTTTATTATTTGTTAATAATTTGAGGATTAATATTTCACTAAGGGGAACATAAAGTCAGAGTAAATAAAATTGATAATTCTGATTAGAAAAAAAGAATAAATATCCAGCGTTATAGTATAATTTCGAATACTATAAAAAAGTAAGACGGGAGGTGGGGGAGATAAAAAGTTTTGGATATATTGATTCGGATTGAATTGCAAATACATCAAGGATAGAATCAATGTAATTCAGAATTGCAATAAGCAAGCGGGGTCTCTCAAATAGAGTCGAACTGAACTGCTAGACTACGTTGAGTGATGAACTCAATGATTCAAAAAAAAAACTAAGAGATGGATGAAATTACACAAGGAATCCTGGTCTCAAAGAAGAGGGAAGTGGGGATATGGCGAAATCGGTAGACGCTACGGACTTGATTGTATTGAGCCTTGGTATGGAAACCTGCTAAGTGGTAACTTCCAAATTCAGAGAAACCCTGGAATTAAAAAAGGGCAATCCTGAGCCAAATCCGTGTTTTGAGAAGGGATTCTCGAACTAGAATACAAAGGAAAAGGATAGGTGCAGAGACTCAATGGAAGCTGTTCTAACGAATCGAGTTAATTACGTTGTGTTGTTAGTGGAATTCCTTCTAATTCTAAATTAGAGAAAGAGGGGTTTTATACTTTATACATTTAATAAACACGTATAGATACTGACATAGCAAACGATTAATCACAGAACTCATATTATAATATAGGTTCTTTATCTTTTTTAAAATTTCAAAATAAAATTCGAAATGATTATGAAATAAAAAACTCATATCATAATTTTATTTTGAATTATTGTGAATCCACTCCATTCGAATATTGAATAATCAAATTCTTCAATTCAAATTCAAAGTTTTGAGAACTTTTAAAAAGAAAGTGGATTAATCGGACGAGGACAAAGAGAGAGTCCCATTCTACATGTCAATACTGACAACAATGAAATTTCTAGTAAAAGGAAAATCCGTCGACTTTTTAAGTTGTGAGGGTTCAAGTCCCTCTATCCCCAAATCCTCTTTTTTTTTCTTTTTATCAATGGGTTTAAGATTCATTAGCTTTCTCATTCTACTCTTTCACAAAGGAAAGGAATGCGAAGAGAACTCAATGGATCTTATCCTATTCATTGAATAGATTTCTTTTTTATTAGAGTATCGGCAAGAAATCTTGGTTATTCACTCTATTTTTAAGTATTATTTAAGTAAACCATGCACAATGCATAGGGCTACCCCCCCCCTTTCAAATTTTGAATTTGAAATACTTTAATTGATTTTTTAGTCCTTTTAATTGACATAGATACAAATACTCTACTAGGATGATGCACAAGAAAAGGTCAGGATAGCTCAGTTGGTAGAGCAGAGGACTGAAAATCCTCGTGTCACCAGTTCAAATCTGGTTCCTGGCAGAGAAAAAAAAAGATCCACCGAATAGGTATTGATCCAAATACCTCGAGATGGATTGTGATACATATTTATTAATAATATATAATATAGATAGAGTATGATTTATTCATCTAAGTGGATAAATCTATAATATAAATATAGAGGCACTTCTTTTTAGAGAAGTTTTAAAATATACCCTTTCTTTATGATAAGGAAGGGGGTGAGATTAGGTTCCCCTTTATTTTTTTGCGTTTCTTTATTTTGTATTCCACTATTCCGACGAATATTTTTTTAGTCTTGCTTATCTTTATCTTATCTTATTTTCCTAGTTGTGCTAAGTCATGTGCGCGATACAAAGTTCCTGGTAGAGAACTTCTTTGAGTCATCCTATTTTTCTGTTCATATGAAGGAAATTAATATGTGATTTTCAAAATAGGGGAATCCAAATGAAACCCTTTTTTGGCTCAGTCTATCTGGAATGCTTTTGTATAATAGGAATTAATTATAAATAGGTATTCCGTTTCATCTAGGAAAAGAACCTAAAAATATTCCTTGACTTGAATAAAATCTGGAGTTGTGTTGTATAAGTGAGCACGAATTTCTTATCATTCAATGAGCATCTTGTATTTCATAAAAATTGGGGGTTATATAGTCCTTACGTAAGGGCCAGCCTATCCAACTTTCAGGCATTAGGATACGTTTAAGGCGCGGATGATTATCATAAGAGATTCCCACCATATCATAAGATTCGCGTTCTTGAAAATCGGCACTTCTCCAAATCCAGAAGACAGACGGAATTCTAGGATTATCCTTTTGGGCAAAGACTTTTATGCAGACTTCTTCTGGATTATCTATACCGTATTGTATTCTTGTAAGATGATACACGCTAGCTAAAGATCCACCGGGTGCTACATCATAAGCACATTGGGAGCGTAAATAATTATAACCATATACATATAAAATGACAGCAATGGAATCCCAATCCCCTGCTTTTATTTGTAAAGTCTCTATTCCTCGGTGATCAAAGCCCAAAGATCTATGAACCACCTCATGTTTGACTAGCCAATTAGATAACCAACCCTGCTGCATTGTCTTCATCTCTCCCTCTTTGTATAAATATTTCCCATTTCGGATGCAAGTTTGAAAGATTGCTCTGCTTTTTCTTTTTCTACACAAAAGAGCCCCCCCCTCCTAATTCACTAATTTGTAGGAAGGTACTGGACTTTTGGATTTTAAAAAAGTTTCAGAAGATATATCTAATGTCGATGGTGATTGATAGAGCAATTCTTGCTCATAAGTTCCTGTATGAGTACTGCGCCTAACATAAAGCTTGTGACTGGTAGTAAAACATCTTTTTTTATTTTGAGATAGAGTTCGATCCTCAACTATTTCTCGCGATATCTTCTTACGAAGTTTTGTTAGGGCATCTATAACTGCCTCCGGTTTAGGAGGGCAGCCCGGCAAGTAGACATCCACAGGAATTAACTTATCAACTCCCCGAACAGTACTATAGGAATCCGTACTGAACATTCCCCCTGTAATAGTACAGGCTCCCATAGCAATGACGTATTTTGGTTCAGGCATTTGCTCGTATAATCTCACTAAAGACGGAGCCATTTTCATTGTTACCGTACCGGCTGTTAAAATTAGGTCTGCTTGCCTAGGACTTGATCTTGGTACCAATCCATAACGATCAAAATCGAATCGTGAACCTATTAATGAAGCAAATTCAATGAAACAACAACTGGTACCGTATA
Organism: Hordeum vulgare subsp. vulgare; assembly: GCF_904849725.1. Taxonomy (NCBI): domain Eukaryota; kingdom Viridiplantae; phylum Streptophyta; class Magnoliopsida; order Poales; family Poaceae; genus Hordeum; species Hordeum vulgare. The sequence goes on along the minus strand of NW_025422548.1, from coordinate 58,627 downwards.
GAAGGGGCCATAAACTGGAGAGTCTTGACCAATTCGAAAGATCATTTAGTGTAGTTGAAATAACAGAATTGGAACTTGTTTGGTCAAGTAAGGGAAACTCAATCAAATTCATAACTGTCTCAATAGAATCTTTTCCTTCTTTTTTTTTGTCTAAATATTCAGTTAAGACCATTCCAAGGCTCCTTTTCGCCATGCATAAACTAAACCGACAACTAAGATAAGCACGAAAATCAAAGCTTCGATAAAAACGGATACACCCAATACGTCGAAACTCATTGCCCAAGGGTATAGAAAGACGGTTTCCACATCAAAAACAACAAAAACGAGCGCAAACATATAATAGCGTATTCGGAATTGTACCCAAGCCCCTCCCATGGGTTCTATACCCGATTCATAACTAGAAAGCTTCTCTGGTCCTTCACTAACCGGGGCTAAAAGCCCTGAAATCGAAAATGCCAAAATAGGAATAAGGCTTGCTATTATTAGAAATGTCCAAAAAATATCATATTCGTGAAGCAGAAACATAATGTACTCCCATTAATGTGGAATAGGCGGAACTTAAATTAGTCAATTCAATTCAGCATTGTCAATTTATCCAGAACTTCTCTCTTTTCCTCGGTGAAACAAGAATCTTTTTTGTTCAAACAAAAGCGCTTAGTTTAGCCTTTGTTTCCTCTGTGCTGCATCTTCTTTAAAGATTCATCCAATGGAATCCCAACTCCCTTTCTTTTGGATTTCCATTCTATTTAGATATGGTGTATGTAGATCTAATTCTTATATAAAGAAAACTTTATCGTTTCACTTTGTCTCGCTTTCTCTAGAATCTCTATAAAAAAAGAATAGCTCTATCCTTTATTTACTATTTAATAATAATAAGAGACTATTAAATAAAAATGAGAATACTACTAATTAGAATAATTAGAACCTAATTAAGATAGTAGGACTAATCTATGCAGTATAATGAGAAGTAATACTATAAAAATAAAAATAAAGAACTCTATTTCAGAACTATGAGACAGAATATTCTGTTTTCTTATTTACTCTTTACTTTATTTTTTCTATTTTTCGTTTTTCTTTTCCTGTCTGTATGATTTTGATTTTCGATGAATGAGCCTTTGGTAATGCTTTTATCTCTATTCTATGTCGCAGGCGCCTATCCAGTCTATAAACAAATACTAATGCGAAAATGAAAACTATACTAAACTAAAGAAAACATAGGATAGAGATCCTAAAATAGAAAAAAGGGCATATTAGGGCTATACGGATTCGAACCGTAGACCTTCTCGGTAAAACAGATCAAACGGATTATTATCGAAATGATTTGAACTGTTTCAAAGACCCAACATGCATTTTTTTGCATTGGGCTCTTTCATAAACTGATTTAAAGATCAGTTAGTCCACCATAGTTTTTCTTTACGGAAAGATAATGAGATGGCTCCCTGTGCTCTGATTGATTTTTTGTATTATGATCTATCTAGGAGCAATACCAAAGTGTTTCAAAGGAGGATTACCTTGACTTAGGTCTGCCTCTGGTCTAAATTAAATCAACCTAAGTGAAATGGAGTCTCTATCGTTCCACTGCAAGAGTTAACTATGAGACTTCATACACCTTAAAGTTCATAGAACGAAAAGAAGTTTTTTGGAGGCCCTTATCCTCATTACGCCTAGCATTTAGTGGGCTGGATATTTACCTTATCAACTAGCAAATCCATAAGGGTTCTATTTGATTAGGCACCTGAATTGGCACCTGAATCGGACTGAACCGACTGTTTGTCAGGCTACTGTTCTCCTATTCTCTCGAATCTATGAAGTAAGACATTGATTTTGCAATAAGATCGATTATGTTCATTGCATAATAAGCTCCTTTGAAAAGCATTGGCGCACGTGTAAACGAGTTGCTCTACCGAACTGAGCTATAGCCCTTATCAGAGATATCTTAACATATAGAGAATTTCTTGTCAAGATGAATATTTTCTAATGCCAGAGGATATCCCTTTGATCTGTATCTGTTTAGTATTTAGTTTAGTATTTAGTATATAACAGACCAATAACAGAGCGGTATTGCTTAGAAAAGGGATTCAATATATAATCGATCGAAGTAATGGGTCTTCCTTTGTGGTGATAAATTGCCTACTTAACTCAGTGGTTAGAGTATTGCTTTCATACGGCGGGAGTCATTGGTTCAAATCCAATAGTAGGTAAGTAGGTAGAAAAATTACTAGATAGCATTGGACTTACTTCGCTTCGCTATCTAATAACTTTTTCTACCCCTCTTCCCTTTTTCTTTGTATCAACTATAAACCACTGGATTGTCTTCAATTGGATGGGGGAATCCAATTGACAGCCTCGATTCGTATCCTAGCTCGTCTGAGAGCGAGCTTCGCTTCAACCAAATCTTTCGTACCCTCAGCTTTACTCAAGTTAGCTTCGGCTATTTCAAGTGCCTTTTGAGCTTCTTCCGGATCAATATCACTACCCAGTTCCGCATCATTTCCTAAAATGATGATCTCATTATTAACTATTCTCGCAAAACCGCTCCACAGAACCGCCGTTAACCATTGGTCGTTGAGGAGGCGTATTCTCAAAGGACCCATATCTACTGCTGTGTTAATAGGGGCGTGGTTTGGTAATACGCCAATTTGGCCACTATTCGTGGATAAAATGATTTCTTTCACTTCACAATCCCAAATAATTCGCTTAGGAGTCAGTACATAAAGATTTAATTTCATTTCTGCGATTTGTTCTCCTCTTCTAAGGTTATAGCTTTCGTGCTAGCTTCATCGATGTTACCCACCAAATAAAAAGCCTGTTCAGGTAGGCCGTCTAATTCTCCGGAAAGGATTAGTTGAAATCCCCTAATAGTTTCCGCAAGAGCAACATACTTTCCTGGAGAACCAGTAAAAACTTCTGCCACAAAGAACGGTTGTGATAAGAAACGCTCAATTTTTCTTGCTCTTGCTACAGTTAAACGATCCTCTTCCGATAATTCATCCAAGCCAAGAATTGCGATAATGTCCTGAAGTTCTTTGTAACGTTGTAAAGTTTCCTTAACTCTTTGCGCAGTTTCATAATGTTCGTTGCCAACGATCCGAGGCTGTAACATAGTTGATGTTGAATCTAAAGGATCTACTGCTGGATAAATACCCTTGGAAGCTAATCCTCTGGAAAGTACGGTAGTAGCATCCAAATGTGCAAATGTTGTGGCAGGGGCAGGGTCGGTCAAATCGTCCGCAGGTACATAAACTGCTTGAATCGAAGTTATAGATCCCTTTTTAGTAGAAGCAATTCTTTCTTGCAAAGAACCCATTTCTGTACTAAGAGTAGGTTGATAACCCACTGCGGAGGGCATTCTCCCTAATAAAGCGGATACCTCTGATCCTGCTTGAACAAAACGAAAGATATTATCGATAAATAAAAGCACGTCTTGCTTATTAACATCTCGGAAATATTCTGCCATAGTTAGGGCAGTTAAACCAACTCTCATACGAGCTCCCGGTGGTTCATTCATTTGGCCATAGACTAGAGCTACCTTTGATTCTTCAATATTTTTTTCATTAATTACTCCGGATTCCTTCATTTCCATATAAAGATCATTTCCTTCACGAGTCCGTTCCCCTACTCCACCGAATACGGATACGCCCCCATGAGCTTTAGCAATGTTATTGATTAATTCCATGATCAGTACTGTTTTACCTACTCCAGCCCCCCCAAATAGTCCTATTTTTCCTCCACGTCGATAAGGAGCTAAAAGATCGACGACCTTAATACCTGTTTCAAAGATGGATAATTTCGTATCTAACTCGATAAAGGCAGGCGCAGATCTATGAATAGGGAACGTTGCACTACTATCTACAGGACCCAAATTGTCAACAGGCTCCCCAAGAACGTTGAAAATTCGTCCGAGAGTAGCTCCACCGACCGGAACACTGAGAGGAGCTCCCGTGTCAATCACTTCCATTCCTCTCATCAACCCGTCCGTAGCACTCATAGCTACAGCTCTAACTCGATTATTTCCTAATAATTGTTGTACCTCACAAGTCACATTAATTTGCTTATCGGCAGTGTCTCTACTCTGGACTACTAAAGCGTTATAAATATAAGGTAACTTGCCCGGGGGAAAAGTGACATCCAGCACGGGTCCAATAATTTGATCGATACGACCTGTACTTTTTTCTTCACTTGTGGAAACCCCGGGACGAGAAGTAGTAGGATTGGTTCTCATAATTATCACATAATTAAAAAAAAGGAATTTGTCGAAATTTTTCTTTTTTTATTGTTGAATAATGCCAAATCAAATCAAAAAAAATCCAAAAGTAAAAAGGAAATGAATTAGTTAATTCAATAAGAGAGAAAAGGGGACCAGGACTTGATTTCGTTGCCCAAGCGAATCCCATTCAATCGTTTACTCATGGAATGAGTCCGTTGGAAAGTTCAATCAATCTTTTTTTCATATACATTTTGCCTTTTGTGGAGGATCTGTGCCTACTCTACTTTCCTATCTAGGACTTCGATATACAAAATATATACTACTGTGAAGCATAGATTGCTGTCAACAAAGAATTTTATTAGTATTTAGTTAGGTATTTGCATTCCAAATAAGAAAAGAGACCTATTAAGAACTTGTAAAATAAGGATTAGGGATTAATTTGGGTTGCGCTATACCTATCAAAGAGTATACAATAATGATGGATTTGGTAAATCAAATCCATGGTTTAATAACGAACCGTGTTAACTTACCATAACAACAACTCAATTCCTATCGAATTCCTATAGTGGAATTCCTATAGGATAGAACATACACAGGGTGTACGCATTATATATGAATGAAACATATTCATTAACCTAAGCATGCCCTCAATTTTCTTTAATGAGTTGATATTATATTAATTGAATATCCTTTTTGTTTTACGAGATTTTTGCTAAAGTTTCATTTACGCCTAATTAACATCGAGTAGACCCTGTTATTGTGAGAATTCTTAATTCAAGAGTTGTAGGGAGGGACTTATGTCACCACAAACAGAAACTAAAGCAGGTGTTGGATTTCAAGCTGGTGTTAAAGATTATAAATTGACTTACTACACCCCAGAGTATGAAACTAAGGATACTGATATCTTGGCAGCATTCCGAGTAAGTCCTCAGCCTGGGGTTCCGCCCGAAGAAGCAGGGGCTGCAGTAGCTGCCGAATCTTCTACTGGTACATGGACAACTGTTTGGACTGATGGACTTACCAGTCTTGATCGTTACAAAGGACGATGCTATCACATCGAGCCTGTTGCTGGGGAAGACAGCCAATGGATCTGTTATGTAGCTTATCCATTAGACCTATTTGAGGAGGGTTCCGTTACTAACATGTTTACTTCCATTGTGGGTAACGTATTTGGGTTCAAAGCCCTACGTGCTCTACGTTTGGAGGATCTACGAATTCCCCCTACTTATTCAAAAACTTTCCAAGGCCCGCCTCATGGTATCCAAGTTGAAAGAGATAAGTTGAACAAGTATGGCCGTCCTTTATTGGGATGTACTATTAAACCAAAATTGGGATTATCCGCAAAAAATTATGGTAGAGCGTGTTATGAGTGTCTACGTGGTGGACTTGATTTTACCAAAGATGATGAAAACGTAAACTCACAACCATTTATGCGCTGGAGAGACCGTTTTGTCTTTTGTGCCGAAGCTATTTATAAATCACAGGCCGAAACCGGTGAAATCAAGGGGCATTACTTGAATGCGACTGCGGGTACATGTGAAGAAATGATTAAGAGAGCTGTATTTGCGAGAGAATTAGGGGTTCCTATTGTAATGCATGACTACTTAACCGGGGGATTCACCGCAAATACTACTTTGGCTCACTATTGCCGCGACAATGGCTTACTTCTTCACATTCACCGTGCAATGCATGCAGTTATTGATAGACAGAAAAATCATGGTATGCATTTCCGTGTATTAGCTAAAGCATTGCGTATGTCTGGGGGAGATCATATCCACTCCGGTACAGTAGTAGGTAAGTTAGAAGGGGAACGCGAAATGACTTTAGGTTTTGTTGATTTATTGCGCGATGATTTTATTGAAAAAGATCGTGCTCGCGGTATCTTTTTCACTCAGGACTGGGTATCCATGCCAGGTGTTATACCGGTAGCTTCAGGTGGTATTCATGTTTGGCATATGCCAGCTCTGACCGAAATCTTTGGGGACGATTCTGTATTACAATTTGGTGGAGGAACTTTAGGACATCCTTGGGGGAATGCACCTGGTGCAGCAGCTAATCGAGTGGCTTTAGAAGCTTGTGTACAAGCTCGTAACGAAGGGCGTGATCTTGCTCGCGAAGGTAATGAAATTATCCGAGCAGCTTGCAAATGGAGTCCTGAACTAGCCGCAGCTTGTGAAGTATGGAAGGCGATCAAATTCGAGTTCGAGCCGGTAGATACTATCGATAAGAAGGTCTAAAAAAAAATAAACGAAATAAAAAGAGAAAAAAATAAGTTATGAAATGCAGTAATTCTTCTTTATTCTTCTAATTGATTGCAATTAAACTCGGCTCAATCTTTTTTTTTATAAAAAAGATTGAGCCGAATAAAAATAGATCATGATATGATCATGAGACTTGACAAATCGAGATTCGTCTATTCTATATATCTAGAATATATATATATATTAAGGTATAATACAATAAAGAAATAAAAAGAAAATAATAAAATATAGTAGTATCATATGATAATGGAATCAAATACGCAGTATTTACAGAAAAAAGTCTTCGTTTATTGGGAAAGAATCAATATACTTTTAATGTCGAATCGGGATTCACTAAGACAGAAATAAAGCATTGGTTCAAACTCTTCTTTGGATTAAGGTGGTAGCTGTGAATAGCCATCGACTACCTGGAAAAGGTAGAAGAATAGGACCTATTCTGGGCCGTACAATGCATTACAGACGTATGATCATTACCCTTCAACCGGGTTATTCTATTCCACTTCTAGATAGAGAAAAAAACTAAAGGAGAATGAATGAAAAAAGACATAGTTTGGAAGTTAGACCTTTTTATAAGACTCTCTTTCAATTTCAAAAAAGAGGACGTTTGAAACTTTTAACAGGCGTAATCGTGAGTCAACATGCTAGAACTAGATAAGGAAGTTTTCTATAACCTTAATAAAAAGGATAAAAAGGTAGTTTTAGTTTATGACTCCGATCAAGAGCGAGAAATCCTTGATTTGGGATTGGACATAGAACCTGGACCCATCGGAGAGACGTTGAAAGGAGCGTATCCTGATGGTAAGAATTATACTTTCGTGGAAATACAGCGCTATAGACTTCAGTGTGGTAGAGTAGACGTTTTGTTCCTAATTTTTCTGGACCAAACCTCCGCTCCGACCCAACGATACAATGAATTTTTTCTGTTCATATTCATAAATAAAAAAGATTAGGAATCGCAATGCTACTATATGCGTCCAGAGCAGTATTTTGAATACTATTCTTCTATAATCCATTATTGCGCGGGGTCTTACTAACAGGACTTCGCGGCACAGGACGGGTCTTCGTCGAAAAGCTAACACCACCCGGCATTTTCATACCCTTTCTTTGGGTGGTATATCGCCTTTAAAAGTCTAAGAGGGTAGTAGGGGGGATCTTAAGAGGGTAGTAGGGGATCTTAAGAGGGTAGTAGGGGATCTATAGTAGGTAAGATAATTTGCCCTTTGATTTTGATTGAATATACTATTTTTCTGCCTTTACCACGCATTATTGTATGCGCTTCTAGAGAAGTATGTATGCAGGAAGTAAATTCTAGTCGCTTTCTTTTGAATCCAATTTCAAATTAGATTAGAAAGATAGAAAGGCCATGAGGATGGGAAAATAAAAAAAATCTTTTTAATTAGTTCTCCTTTTTTGGAATTTTCTTATTATCCTTATCATTTTTTTTACAGAATATTTTGCAAACTAAAAAAATACAATAGTCAATATTCCTTATAATAGATATACTTAATTATATCATAAGAATCTTAAGATATTTTTCGACTAGATAGAAATAGTAAATTTGAATTGAGACACCTATTCCATGACGGATTTAAACTTACCTTCTATTTTCGTGCCTTTAGTAGGCTTAGTATTTCCGGCAATTGCAATGACTTCTTTATTTCTTTATGTGCAAAAAAAAAAGATTGTCTAGTATTTTTTAGTGTAAGTAATATAATATGGTAGGGTATGTGACTTTTTCTACACACACTTTCTACACACAAATGAAAAACGGCTATGGATGCAGATATAGGCTACGAGCATAAATGCATGAATATGCAGAGCTTGGTATAGCGAGTTTTTTTTTATTTATTTTAATTGAATCAACGAATATTTTTTGAATAGAAAGTCAATGTATCTAACCTATTATTTCACAGGAGTACTAGTTGCTGAAGGCGATTTCAGAATCAAAAAAAGTAAAGGCAAAATTATTTAGCTTATTCTCTCAATTTCAATCGACCGCTGCTGGATTTAGTATATCTAATATGAATTGGCGATCAGAACACATATGGGTAGAACTTCTAAAAGGTTCTCGAAAAAGGAGTAATTTTTTCTGGGCCTGTATTCTTTTTCTAGGTTCACTAGGATTCTTATTGGTTGGGACTTCCAGTTATCTTGGTAAGAATATTATATCTATACTTCCATCTCAAGAAATTCTTTTTTTTCCGCAGGGGGTCGTGATGTCTTTCTACGGAATCGCAGGCCTATTCATTAGCTCCTACCTGTGGTGTACTATTTTGTGGAATGTAGGTAGTGGTTATGACCGATTCGATAGAAAAGAGGGAATAGTTTGCATTTTTCGTTGGGGATTCCCTGGAATAAAACGTCGCGTCTTCCTTCGATTCCTTATGCGGGATATCCAATCAATTAGAATTCAGGTTAAAGAGGGTCTTTATCCTCGTCGTATTCTTTATATGGAAATCCGGGGCCAGGGGATCATTCCCTTGACTCGTACTGATGATAAGTTTTTTACTCCACGAGAAATTGAACAAAAAGCTGCCGAATTGGCCTATTTCTTGCGCGTACCAATTGAAGTATTTTGAGGTATCTTTTTTGAACTGAATTGAATGAAGAAAAGATAAATTGGAAGAAGAAAAGTTTTCTCAACATGGGGAGGAAGTCCCTTCGAAATTGGATTTGTTATTGTAAGGGGATTTTTAAGTATTTATCTAAAGGAAGGAACAAACGAGGATAAGATAAAATTATTTTAAATTTTTTTTGTCGAAGTTAGATATATTGCATACTATTCTTCTCTTCCATTTTCACCCGAAAGGGCTTTTTTTATTCTATTTCACTATTTCATTCCATCTAGATCTAAGAAAGAACCCAATGCACTGAAATTCCACTAATATACAAAAAAGAAGAATAGATACAGGGTATCAAACCTATAGAGTTTTTGCTTCAAAGAAATAGAAATATCATGAAATAGAAATATCATCATATAGAGTCAGGGAATGGAATAGAGTCAGCGAATGAAGCATATTCATTAACAACTCCATTTACAGATCAAAAATGAAAAAAAAGAAAGCATTGCCTTCTTTACTATATCTTGTATTTATCGTACTTTTGCCTTGGGGGGTCTCTTCCTCATTTAACAAATGTCTGGAACTTTGGATTAAGAATTGGTGGAATACCAGGCAATCCGAAACTCTCTTAACTGATATTCAAGAGAAAAGGATTCTAGAAAGATTCATAGAATTAGAAGAACTTTCTCTCTTGGACGAGATGATAAAAGGGAAACTAAAGACACATGTACAAAAACCTCCTACAGGAATACACAAGGAAATAATACAATGGGTCAAAATAAATAATGAGGATCATCTCCATATCATTTTGCATTTCTCGACAAATATAATCTGTTTGGCTATTCTAAGTGGTTCTTTTTTTCTGGGTAAAGAGGAACTTGTCATTTTGAATTCTTGGGTTCAGGAATTCTTCTATAATTTAAATGACTCAATAAAAGCTTTTTTTATTCTTTTAGTTACTGATTTTTTTGTTGGATTTCACTCCACCCGTGGTTGGGAACTAGTAATTCGTTGGGTCTATAACGATTTTGGATGGGCTCCTAATGAGCTTATTTTCACTATTTTTGTTTGTAGTTTTCCAGTAATTCTAGATACATGTTTGAAATTTTGGGTCTTTTTTTGTTTAAACCGTCTATCTCCTTCGCTTGTAGTCATTTATCATTCAATTAGTGAAGCATAAATTCATTTGATCTCCCGATATTAATATTAATCAAATTAGCATCTTTCTTTAGAAAGAAAGCCCTTTTCCATTTTACCAAAATTCTTTCTATTTATACCTGCTTTAAGGTATTCATCATTGCAGTACAACTGTTGCAGTAGAATGCCAACAAATTCGTGTATAGGGAACTAGATTAGCTTAGCTACCTATCTAATTTATTGTAGAAATTCTGGGATCTGTGATTGGACATGGAAAATAGAAATACTTTTTCTTGGGTAAAGGAACAGATAACTCGATCGATTTCTGTATCGATCATGATATACGTAATAACTCGGACATCTATTTCAAATGCATATCCCATTTTTGCGCAGCAGGGTTATGAAAACCCACGAGAAGCAACTGGGCGAATTGTATGTGCCAATTGCCATTTAGCTAGCAAGCCCGTCGATATTGAAGTTCCCCAAGCTGTGCTTCCCGATACTGTATTTGAAGCAGTTCTTCGAATTCCTTATGATATGCAATTGAAACAAGTTCTTGCTAATGGAAAAAAGGGAGGGTTGAATGTAGGTGCTGTTCTTATTTTGCCCGAGGGATTTGAATTAGCGCCGCCCGACCGTATTTCCCCTGAGTTAAAAGAAAAGATAGGAAATCTTGCTTTTCAGAGTTATCGTCCCGATAAAAAAAATATTCTTGTGATAGGCCCTGTTCCCGGTAAGAAATATAGTGAAATTGTCTTTCCCATTCTTTCCCCTGATCCTGCTACGAAGAAAGATGCTCATTTCTTAAAATATCCTATATATGTAGGGGGAAACCGAGGAAGAGGACAGATCTATCCTGATGGTAGCAAGAGTAACAATACAGTCTATAATGCTACGTCAACAGGTATAGTAAGAAAAATACTACGTAAAGAAAAAGGGGGGTATGAAATATCCATAGTTGATGCATCAGATGGACGCCAAGTGATTGATATTATACCTCCCGGACCAGAACTTCTTGTTTCAGAGGGGGAATCCATCAAGATTGATCAACCATTAACAAGCAATCCTAATGTGGGAGGTTTTGGTCAGGGGGACGCAGAAATCGTGCTTCAGGATCCATTACGTGTCCAAGGCCTTTTGTTCTTCTTCGCATCCGTTATTTTGGCACAAGTTTTTTTGGTTCTCAAAAAGAAACAGTTTGAAAAGGTTCAATTGTACGAAATGAATTTCTAGGTCCCGGAATTTCTTACCATCAAGTTGGTAAAAAGCCTCGATTTATTGGCAATTGCTAGAATTATCTATGATCTTTTTTGGAAATCCTTTTTTTGTTTAGACTTTTTTTTGTTTACGAGATGTCTGGAATTCCTTATTTATATCTCATGCAAAAGAAGAGAATCCAAGGCAAAGGCGAGAACAATAAAATTTAAATTTCTTTCGAGGGATTGCAGGTCTTCTTAATCGTCTATTCGGCACAAGAAAAAGGCTTTTTCTTGTGCCGATTCTTCTTGTATCAAAATAAGAATCCTTTTTCTTCCTAATTCGTCAAAGATTACTTTACTATTTCTTCTTTATTCGGGTCTGTCTCTTGGGCCTCTTTTTCTTTTGCTTAGGTTTAGCCGAGGTAGTGGACAAACAGAGGGGAAGAAAATATGGCGGGGGACAAATTTCTTGTGATTGTAAGCAAATAGAATTGCTTGGCTTGTTTAATTAAGTTTAACTTCAAACTTACAGAAATTTTGCAAAAAAAAGTAAACTCTTCCATTGAAGGTTTTTTTTTTATTTTTAGGCTAGTTGAATAGTTTTGATTAAGGTTTTATTAGTTTATTACTCGAAACTAAATCAAGGATTTTCAGGATACTTCCTTTGTGGAATAAGATATTGGATCCTCGAGTGATCTCTTTTTCTTGTTGCTTCATAAGAGTGAATCGAATAGATTCAATTCGCGTTATAAGAGTAAAAATTCCGCGGGTCCTTTCCGCTCTAATCAGATAAAGGGGGTAAGGACCCGCTAAGCTCCTACTTTTTCATGTTTACAATCTGGTCCCTCCGATTACTATAGAGATGAACCCAATCCAGAATATGAACCATAAAAGAAAACACCTACTAAACCAATCACAGGAATACCAGCTACAGTACCTATCAGCCAAAGAGGAATTCTTCCAGTAGTATCGGCCATTTCCCCTACTTTCCTCCACATTTTATCAATTGGTCATGCTAGAGACAAAAACAGTCATGGGTAGTTATAAGGATGGTATCTTTCCAAATGGGATAAGAGAATTCTTATTAGTCTCTTTCTTTCTCTCAATTGAAGAAGTAATTGGAAAATAAAACAGCAAGTACAAAAATGAGTAATAAACCCCAGTATAGACTGGTACGATTCAATTCAACATTTTGTTCATTCGGGTTTGATTGTGTCATAGTTCTATAGTTGGAATTTGGTTTATCGTTGGATGAACTGCATTGCTGATATTGATCCCAAGAAAAAAACAGTAGGTACAGCTAGTCCGTGAATAGCCAGCCATCGCACTGTAAAAATAGGATAGGTTCGATCTATGGTCATTGAGGGCCTCCTAAAAGGATCTACTAAATTCATCGAGTTGTTCTAAAGAATCAAAACGGTCGGTTATTAACGGAATTCCTTGTCGGCTTTCCGTGAAATATTCGTTTGGCCTAGGACTTCCAAACACGTCATAAGCTAAACCCGTACTGACAAATAACCAACCCGCAATGAATAGGGAAGGTATAGTAATGCTATGAATAACCCAGTATCGAATACTGGTAATAATATCAGCAAAAGAACGTTCTCCCGTGCTTCCAGACATGCTGAACTCCCAAAATTTTTGTACATTCAAAAAAGGAATTGATTCCGTAAAAGATGGGATCAACCAGTAAATAGAAAATTACTGATATTTCATCCTTGTGAGATTGTCAATTTTGTACCAAAGGTGTATTTTGAGTATACCGAATTAGTATAGCTATCCTTCCTATGGCACAGCAATCTGGTTTTGCCTGGTTCCGAAACATAATTACTTTTTTTTGTCTATAGGTAAGCTATATGTTATTCAAGGCGTCAATAGAAAACCCCTTTTTTGTAGGTTCTATTTATTTTCCTTGGCTTCGGAATAATAGAGTAATTCGGAATAGCAGCCAAAATCTTGGGAAAATCTAAGTTAATGATCAATAGGTTTGGATAAATAATTTAGGAAGGATATTCTCATACTGACACAATACAAGGACAAGTATATATATGTGAAATTTATCCTTTCATAATTCGTAATTAATCCTTGTCTTGTTTGTTGGATTAGGTCTAACTTTCTTGACCAAACTGCGAGCGTGGAACTTTACGAGATGAAATAGGGAAAGACAGAAGATAGAATAGAACTTAAAAGGATAATTGAAGTGACTCGTCTTCGAATCTACTTTGGTTGGAGTTCGAAAAAGGAATAAAAATAAAGTAAATTCAAGGAAGAGCTTTCTTTTTTTTTTAACAGACCCTCGGGAGGTCGTGGAATGCTTTTCTTCTCCTCTTATTCCATATAGAATACAATCAGTTAAAATTAAAATAAGAAGGAATAGGGGAATATTCGATCGTTCAGTCCAAAAAGAGGGTCCTATTGAAAAAGAAATTATCCAAAATAGAAAGAAGTTTTTTTTTCAAATTCAATTGTTTATTTATCTCTTATTCCGAAATTTCCCTGAAAATCCAATTTCATTTTTTCATTCAATGGGGTTATATGATCTAGTTCTTAATATTATTACTTTACTCAATTGAAAAATTCCATAACAAATCTCTTGATTCGAAATTAGGGACTCATGTATCATCTGATGAATCCACTTTCTTTTACACTTCTGTATCTCACTCTATCTTGTTTTTTAGTATTATCTAAAATAACTGATGAATTATGAATTTTCCATAACTTAGGTAAATGCTTTACCAACATATGTAGTGTAGTAAAAAAAAATAAATGGAATTTAACTCTTTCATGCTTACTTTAACTAGTTATTTCGGTTTTCTACTGGCTGCTTTAACTATAACCCCAGCTCTATTTATTGGCTTGAACAAGATACGTCTTATTTGAATTGACTGAATAATAATAATTCAGAAAAGCAAAATCTTTCTTTGGGATTCCTGATATTCTACGACTCTTTTCCAGACTAATTAGGAATTCTTTTCTTGGTCATTGAGATTCGTGGATAATTTAGAGTACTATTTAGGGATAGATCGTACCTCTTTTTTTATCCCCCCGAACAAATCGAAATGATTGAAGTTTTTCTATTTGGAATCGTCTTAGGCCTAATTCCTATTACTTTAGCGGGATTATTCGTGACTGCGTATTTGCAATACAGGCGTGGGGATCAGTTGGATCTTTGATTGAGTCATTTTTTTTTTTTTATTGACCTCCTCTCTGGTCTGGAGGAGGTCAAATTGGAGTTACAATTCAATTTTGTTAAATTATTTTACTCTGCTTCGACATAAGATAGATGGAATCACGCTCTGTAGGATTTGAACCTACGACATCGGGTTTTGGAGACCCGCGTTCTACCGAACTGAACTAAGAGCGCTTTCATTCATTCAAAAAGAAAATCTTTTTCTATTCCTAATGTATCTCACGTACGTATAGTCTCCACAAATTCCAGTTATACCCACTTTACTTTAATTGATCTCGTTGCTACTGCCTATAAAGAAGAAAGAAGTAATAGGTAGGGATGACAGGATTTGAACCTGTGACATTTTGTACCCAAAACAAACGCGCTACCAAGCTGCGCTACATCCCTTTTCCAAATTAAATTGTTGTGCAATGCCATTGTACACAATTCCTGTCTTCTTTTCCACATCATAATTTTCTTATTCTTTCTCTATCTATATATAGAACCCTCGTGTCATTTCTTCTTTTTGGTCTCATATAATTAAGGAATTATATACAGCTAAAATCCAATAGAATTTCGCCTATAAAAGAAAGATTACTTTTCCTTGATAATATATAGGAAGAAGGGGTCATCTTTTTATTTTTTAGGGATAGGACAATTTCGGAAAATTTCGTCGATTATGGTTCAGTTTATATATAGCATAAGTTTATGATCATATATGTATTCCAACAAGGAAGGAGGATTTTCAATGCGGGATATAAAAACATATCTCTCTGTAGCACCCGTGCTAAGTACTCTATGGTTTGGTGCTTTAGCAGGTTTATTGATAGAAATTAATCGTTTATTCCCGGATGCTTTGTCATTCCCTTTTTTTTAATTCTAGTTATTGCTATGGGAGGGATAGATTTCTTCGTGATATGACAAAATTTTATCTTATCCTTTTCAATCTTTTTTTAGTATCGGAAGGAAAAAGAAAGAAAAGATGGATTGGGTTGAACCTCAGAGTCATTAAAAATTTGGTAAACCCTATTTTTAAAAATAGAAATTCAATTTAAAGGGGTACCCAAGCTAAATCAGGCCTCAGAAATCAGAGCATAGAAAAAGGCGGGGCTGACTAATTAAATGAAAGGATTTCGAACCAAAATCTTTGCTAATTCGACAAGGATTGTATTCTTTAATTATTTCTCTATTTTTTATTACTTAATTTAAGAATAAAAAAAAATTATTCTAATGAATTTTATTCTTCTTCTTCGGATTCAAAATAGAAGAATAAAAGAATAAGTAGAAGAATTAAATTAAGTCAATCCAAAAGGAAAAGGAGGTTCATGGCCAAGGGAAAAGATGTTAGAATCAGAGTTATTTTGGAATGCATCAGTTGTGTTCGAAAAGGTGCCAATGAGGAATCGACGGGGATTTCTAGATATAGTACTCAAAAGAATCGCCACAATACACCCGGACAATTAGAATTCAAAAAATTTTGTCGTTATTGTCGCAAGCATACGACTCATCACGAAATAAAGAAATAGGAACATCGTGTATTCGATCTTTCCAAACAACAGAAAGAGTAAGAACTTCATATTTTATATATAAATAAAACATAGTATAGAATACAAAATACAAATCAACTCATCTGATTTCCGGTCGATATTATTTCATATGTATAGAGGGTATTCATATACTATAAATATGAATCAAATAAGATATGGATCAAAGAAAAACTACTTCTTCTGGATCCTAAATTAATAAAATAAAGAAGTGCATTTTCCAATTTTAAATTAAATAAGGAATAAATCATGTATACATCTAAACAACCTTTTCTTAAATCTAAGCAACCCTTTAGTAAATCCAAGCAAACTTTTAATAAATCCAAGCAACCCTTTCGTAAATCCAAGCAAACTTTTCGTAAATTCAAACAACCTTTTCGTAAATCTAAACAACCTTTTCGTAGGCGTCCCCGGATTGGCCCGGGAGATCGAATTGATTATAGAAACATGAGTTTAATTAATAGATTTATTAGTGAACAAGGAAAAATATTATCGAGACGAATAAATAGATTAACCTTGAAACAACAACGATTAATTACTCTTGCTATAAAACAGGCTCGTATTTTATCTTTTTTACCGTTTCGTAACTATGAGAACGAAAAACAATTTCAAGCCCAGTCAATTTCAATAATTACAGGTTCTAGACCCAGAAAAAATAGACATATTCCTCAATTAACGCAAAAGTACAATTCCAATCGAAACTTAAGAAACTACAACCAAAATTTAAGAAACAACAACCGGAACTTAAGTTCCGATTGTTGATGTTTTATTCGAATTCGCAAGGGCCAGACCTATATATATTATAAAGAAAGTAATCCAGCTCGTCGATTCCTACCACTTAATCTTAATTTATTGTATCTTCCCGGAGTTCCCTCTCCGGGAATTCATCTTTTATTATTCCAGTATATTACTTTATTTATACCTTTAATTGATGATCTTTATTTTATTGGAAATCGTGTAAAGATTATTTGGATTTGATACAGCTACTTGTGCAAGCATTTTACGATTAAGAATCAATTTCTTCTTGTACAGGTTGTGTATTAATTTACTATAACTATCGAATACTTTATATACCCGCGTTGCTGCGTTTATCCGAGTGATCCACAAACGACGAAAATCCCTCTTTTGCCTACCTCTATCTCGATGAGAGGAAACAAAAGCTCTTTTTACTTGTTGGGTAATCATTCGATTAAGTCTTAAATGAGCCCCTCTAAAGTTTGAGGCAAATGAACGCATTTTTGTTCGTCGTCTCCGGGCTATATATCCTCGCGGAACTCTGGTCATTGAATCAAATTAACCTTAATGAATAACTAATGATTTCTCTTCTTTTAGCCACCCTTTTTCTCATTAATAACAAAACTAATTATTCCGATATATAAAATATTAATTCCAATGGCTTTTGCTATAGTAACCTTCCCAACCACGATTTTTTATTCCACTCCGTTCAGTTATTTCTATACGAAATAACAAATTCATTCTAAATAATACTAAAAAAAATAGTGGGTTCCATCGTTTCTATGGTTCCCTTTTAAACGGTGAGGCCCTCTCTATACACCGGAGCCCTTTCTTTCATCAAAAAGTATTACGAACTTGTATAGTTCACATTCTTTGGCTCTACCTATCCATTATAGAGTAAATAGCTCTTTTCACAATAAGAGTTATCCATACAGTGACGGTATTTAATTATGAAAGTTGGCTAAGTAGCTGACCCTGTTAGTCCGTTCTTTATAAGATAAAAGAGCATAAGCCTTTTTCTTTTTATTACTATTTCCTCCGCTTAATGGATAACCATTTGCTACCAATGGGAGAATTGCTTCTTATTTCCAAATTTAGATAATTCGATTTGCACCAAAGGAAACCAGAAATTCCATATACCATAGAAATCTAGGATAGAGAAGCTATATCCTATTCATTGGTACTAATCAGGGATACTTCAAATTTTTTTTATATTTGTTTGAAGTCATGATCTGAACGAGTCGCACATACACCCTAGCACATGTTCCTCGACGCTGAGGGCATCCTTTAAGCGCAGCCGTTTTTCTAGCATTTCGTATTGGCTGTCTTGCGTTTCTAATAAGTTGTTTAACCGTTGGCATGTTGTATGTATATAGAAAAAAATGGATTGGTTTAGATCCATCTTAACCTGATGATTGCTCATCATGAAGTCTTTCTATTTTCTATTAAATCGAGGAAAACACGAATTTAGCTGTGAAATAACTTTACAAGAAATCCGGACACTACCAATCCTTAAACATTTCCGGAAACCACACTGGATCAGTATCGCAGTGCTTGTCAATCATTTCATCCCCTACAATATCGACAAGTCCATAAGCTTTGGCTTCGTCTGCTGACATAAAAACATCCCTTTCCATGTCTTCGGATACAACCCAAAAAGGCTTGCCTGTTCTTAGTGCATAAACCCTTGTGATCATTTCGCGAACTTTGTGTAACTCTTCTACTTCTAGTAAAAATTCTGGTGTCCTTGCCCGATAATAAGCACTAGCAGGTTGGTGAAGCATAATCCTCGCGTGAGGGAATGCTATACGCTTGGCGGGTTCTCCTCCAAGCAGAATGAAGGACGCCATGGACGCGGCTATTCCGAGGCATATTGTATATATATCTGGTGTCACCGTTTGCATCGTATCAAAAATAGCCATTCCTGAGATTAGCCAACCGCCTGGGGAGTTTATAAACAAAAAAATATCACTAATTCCATCTTCTATACTCAGATATACCATGAGACCTGTAATATGATTCGTGATCTCGCAACGAATCTCTTGACCTAAAAAAAGTGTCCTTTCTCGATACATAACATTGTATAAGTCAACCCAAGTCGCTTCTTCATCTCCAGGAATCCGGTAAGGTACTTTTGGAACACCAATGGGCATATTAGATTAATATTATTAAATTTAAGTAAGAAACACTTTAATATGGAAACGTAAGAATGGAACAGAAAGAAAGAATCTGCAGTTTATTGTCTTAATTTTTATTCTTATTCTATTCTATTTTATTCTTATTCTATTCTATATGAATACTATAGATTCTATTAATACATAGATGGAAAGGTTATACATATAAGAAAGGTAAGACAGATTGAATAAAGAAAAAGGAATGGGTGATTCGAATGCTAAACAAAGAGGGGTAGCGATCTATTCTTCGTTTTTTCCAAATTGGCCAAGTTACCCATTGCATATTGGCACTTATCGAGTATAGAATAGATCTGCTTCTCTTTCTTCTTATGAACAGAATTGGCTTCTTATTTTTAATGGAATGAAATAAATATTCGCGCTTTCTGACACAGAATCCCCTAGAAGGGTTAGGTACAATGGATAATCTTTTTCAATGCGATAAAATAAAGCGACATCGTGTCTATTTTTCTTTGCTAAAGGGGTATTTCCATGGGTTTGCCTTGGTATCGTGTTCATACTGTCGTATTGAATGATCCGGGTCGATTGCTTGCGGTGCATATAATGCACACAGCTCTAGTTTCTGGTTGGGCTGGCTCAATGGCTTTATACGAATTAGCAGTTTTTGATCCCTCTGATCCTGTTCTGGATCCAATGTGGAGACAAGGTATGTTCGTAATTCCCTTCATGACTCGTTTAGGAATAACGGATTCGTGGGGTGGTTGGAGTATTTCAGGAGGAACTGTAACAAATCCGGGTATTTGGAGTTATGAAGGTGTGGCAGCTACGCATATTGTGTTTTCTGGCTTGTGTTTCTTGGCAGCGATCTGGCATTGGGTATATTGGGACCTAGAAATATTCTCTGATGAGCGGACGGGAAAACCCTCTTTGGATTTGCCCAAGATCTTTGGAATTCATTTATTTCTTGCAGGGGTGGCTTGCTTTGGCTTTGGGGCATTTCATGTAACGGGTTTGTATGGTCCTGGGATATGGGTATCCGATCCTTATGGACTAACTGGAAAAGTACAAGCTGTAAATCCAGCGTGGGGTGCAGAAGGTTTTGATCCTTTTGTTCCGGGGGGAATAGCTTCTCATCATATTGCTGCGGGTACATTGGGTATATTAGCGGGCTTATTCCATCTTAGTGTCCGTCCGCCTCAACGTCTATATAAAGGATTACGTATGGGCAATATTGAAACTGTACTTTCCAGTAGTATCGCTGCTGTTTTTTTTGCAGCTTTCGTAGTTGCTGGAACTATGTGGTATGGGTCAGCAACGACCCCAATCGAATTATTTGGGCCTACTCGTTATCAGTGGGATCAGGGATACTTTCAGCAAGAAATATATCGAAGAGTTAGCAATGGTTTAGCCGAAAATCTTAGTTTATCAGAAGCTTGGTCTAAAATTCCCGAAAAATTAGCCTTTTATGATTATATTGGTAATAATCCGGCAAAAGGGGGATTATTCAGAGCGGGCTCAATGGACAATGGGGATGGAATAGCTGTTGGATGGTTAGGACATCCCGTCTTTAGAGATAAAGAAGGACGTGAGCTTTTTGTACGCCGTATGCCTACTTTTTTTGAAACATTTCCGGTTGTTTTGGTAGATGAGGAGGGAATTGTTAGAGCGGACGTTCCTTTTAGAAGAGCAGAATCCAAATATAGTGTTGAACAAGTAGGCGTAACGGTGGAGTTCTATGGTGGCGAACTTAATGGAGTAAATTATTCTGATCCTGCTACTGTAAAAAAATATGCGAGGCGTTCTCAATTAGGGGAAATTTTTGAATTAGACCGGGCTACTTTGAAATCCGATGGTGTTTTTCGCAGCAGTCCAAGGGGTTGGTTCACTTTTGGTCATGCTACCTTTGCTTTGCTCTTCTTTTTCGGACACATTTGGCATGGCGCTAGAACATTGTTCCGAGATGTTTTTGCTGGTATTGATCCAGATTTGGATGCTCAAGTGGAATTTGGAACATTCCAAAAAGTGGGAGATCCAACTACAAAGAAACAGGCAGTCTGATACACATTGTTATGGTATCTTTCACCTCTCTTTTTTGATTTGACATCTCCCATCCTTTCTTTGACTCTTTTTCTTTCTTTATATGGGAAATTCTCCCAAATGACAAATGAATAGGTGTGGAAGTTATAATTGTAAATAAACCACGATCGAATCTATGGAAGCATTGGTTTATACGTTCCTTTTAGTTTCGACTTTAGGGATAATTTTTTTCGCTATCTTCTTCCGAGAACCACCTAAGGTTCCACCAACTCCAACTAAAAGAATAAAATAATTTCATTTAAGTAAGAAGTCTCCCAGATAGGGGGACTTCTTACTTAAATTAGTCTCCGTGTTCTTCGAATGGATCTCTTAATTGTTGAGAGGGTTGCCCAAACGCGGTATATAAGGCATACCCAGTAAAGCTTACAAGTAAACCAGATATGGAGATGGCGACTAAAGTTGCTGTTTCCATTTTTATAGAATTTCAAGATTACAATGGATCTACGAAAAGATCGTGTATTTACAACTACAACGGAATAGTATACAAAGTCAACACCAATGATTAAATATAATTTATGGCTACACAAACCGTTGAAGATAGTTCTAAACCTAGGCCAAAACGAACTGGTGCAGGTAGTTTACTGAAACCCTTGAATTCGGAATATGGGAAAGTCGCCCCGGGTTGGGGGACTACTCCTTTTATGGGGGTCGCAATGGCTTTATTCGCTATATTCCTATCTATCATTTTAGAAATTTATAATTCTTCCATTTTACTGGATGGAATTTTAACCAATTAGGTTTCTACTAACTAAAACTAGGAAGTCAGAGTTTTTCCATCCAAAAAAGCCTTTCTAGTTTAAGCTCTACATTTCTAGATATTATGGTAGTTCGACCGCGGAATTTTTTTGTTTCGGTATCTCTGGAATATGAGTGTGTGACTTGTTAGAATTGATCCTATTGATAATACATAGAAAGGGCCTGTTATCTCTATCAAGATGATTCTAATTCGTCAGATATTATTTATTCTAGTATCTGGAACACGAAATAGATAGAGTGGATCAAAAAAAATGGAACTATGATTCATACTCACTATTAAGACCTCGCAACCAGACTGAAAAATTCAAGTAGTTCTTAAATAAAAATAAAAAAGAAATTTTCTTCCTTACAATTTTGTTTGCCCAAAAGACAACTTTTTTTCTATCGATTTTGTCGAGTCATTACACTGATTCAATTTCAATAAATGATTATCAAGCGGTTCTTATTCGAAGAACCCTTGCCTTTTGTTTAGCTTGAGACTAAATCATCGTGGCTCTAGTATGAATCTAAGGTTTTAATTGAACTGATTCATAGGATCACAACAAGATAATTTCTATATTACGCATAAAAAAAAATCCAAAATAGGGAAGAGAAAAGTCAAGAAGCCTCTAATGACCAACATAAGGGAAAGGAAGAAAGAAAGACGCGCCAACTTGAGATTTTTTGGCATTATCATCACAAAGAAGATATTCCGGATTTTTTTTATTTGCTATCTTCAAGGCAAATCGACCCGATTCAGTGGCTGATGAAGTTTTGAACCTTTTTTCTAATATTCGTTGAAAATTTGTGTGTTTCTGCTTGAGCCGTACGAGATGAAATTTTCATATACGGCTCTTAGAGGGGGGCGTGGGTTAGTTACCTATCTCAATAAAGTATATGATTGGTTTGAGGAACGTCTTGAGATTCAGGCAATTGCGGATGATATAACTAGTAAATATGTTCCTCCCCATGTCAACATATTTTATTGTTTAGGGGGAATTACACTTACTTGTTTTCTAGTACAAGTCGCTACCGGTTTTGCTATGACTTTTTACTACCGACCAACCGTTACAGAGGCTTTTTCCTCGGTTCAATACATAATGACCGAGGCCAACTTTGGTTGGTTAATCCGATCAGTTCATCGATGGTCAGCAAGTATGATGGTTTTAATGATGATCCTGCATGTATTTCGTGTGTATCTCACAGGGGGATTTAAAAAACCCCGTGAATTAACTTGGGTGACAGGTGTGGTTTTGGCTGTTTTGACTGCATCATTTGGTGTAACTGGTTATTCTTTGCCTTGGGATCAAATTGGCTATTGGGCAGTCAAAATTGTGACAGGTGTACCTGACGCCATTCCGGTAATAGGATCGCCTTTAGTGGAGTTATTACGCGGAAGTGCTAGTGTGGGCCAATCCACTTTGACTCGTTTTTATAGTTTACATACCTTTGTACTGCCTCTGCTTACTGCCGTATTTATGTTAATGCACTTTCCAATGATACGTAAGCAAGGTATTTCGGGTCCTTTATAGGGAAGGCATATCATAGAGAATTCTAATTCTCATATATCATATCGGGTAGGTTGTGGTATTTCATTGCTACAAGCATGGGTTATTGTAAAATAACACATGTCATTTGGATACTTCTCTTCAACTCCGAAGTATTTTTATACGATACAAATAGTTGAAGTTAATTTTACGAAAGAAAAAAGGCGGATTATGGGAGTGTGTGACTTGAATTATTGATTTGGCCATGCAGATAAAGAATTGGATCTGCCACATTAGAATTCACAACCAAAGGTGTCTCCGCATCCAATCAACATGTAAGTCCCCTACCTAGGAAGGATAGGCTGGTTCACTTGAGGAGAATATCTTCTATGATCATACCGCAACCATGTCATCCATGAACAGGCTCCGTAAGATCCCATAGAGTGGAAATGGAATCAGTCATGTGACATGATCCAATTCTCTATTTATTACACTTACCTTTTTATTATAGTATGGAAATGCATTCATTTTCTTTGCATCGATTGTGATCCGCAATACTATCGGAGTAAAAGAAGGGATCTAAGGAAGAATGTAGGCTAAACTTTTTGATTTTTTATTAGTAACAAGTAAATATTTTGTTTGGAGGTAAGAAACTTGCGATATTGAGGGGATAAATACCAACTAATCAAGAGACATGAGACAATCCACAAAGCAATTGATCATGATCAAATTTGTAAGCCCACTTGGATATTGAGCATTTACCCATAAGAATAGGATTATTTTCAATGAGTAGTGGTAGGTGCAACTTTGGAAAAGAGAATCTGATAAAGCTTTTTTTGTCTAGAGTCATTGAGTCATTATATACCTTAATTCTATTAAGGATCTTCCGCGGTCTTATTTCTTTCACTCTTGCTCGAGCCGGATGATGATAAATTCTCATGTCCGGTTCCTTTGGGGGATGGATCCTAAAGAGTTCACCTATCCCAATAACAAAGAAACCAGACTTAAATGATCCTGTATTAAGAGCTAAATTAGCTAAAGGGATGGGACATAATTATTACGGGGAACCCGCATGGCCCAACGATCTTTTATATATTTTTCCAGTAGTAATTCTAGGTACTATTGCATGTAATGTAGGTTTAGCGGTTCTCGAGCCATCAATGATTGGTGAACCGGCAGACCCGTTTGCAACTCCTTTGGAAATATTACCCGAGTGGTACTTCTTTCCCGTGTTTCAAATACTCCGTACGGTACCCAATAAGTTATTGGGCGTTCTCTTAATGGTTTCTGTGCCAACAGGCTTATTGACAGTACCTTTTCTAGAGAATGTCAATAAATTCCAAAATCCATTTCGCCGCCCAGTAGCTACGACCGTTTTTTTAATCGGTACTGTAGTAGCTCTTTGGTTAGGTATTGGAGCAACACTACCCATTGATAAATCGTTAACTTTAGGTCTTTTTTAGATTTTTTTTGATTCATTCAACCATGAAGTACCATAGGTATCTAGGAAATAGTTACTTCCAAGTAGAATCTTCCCTAGATACCTAAAATCCATTTTATTATTTTATTATGATCCATTTCGCGAAAATATAGATTGTACCAAAGATGCAAAATTGTTTTCTTTTTTCTTTTTATTCTATTCTAACTCGAAAAAGAAGAAGAAAAAAAATTGCAATGGATTTAAAACGAGAGTTTATTCTTAAGTAAATCAATTGGGAGATGCTTCTCTAGAGTGTCCCATATATGTTTTCTATCTTCCATACGAAAACTGTCAATTCTCATAAGATCTTCTTCAGTCTTACTCAAAAGGTCCAATAGTGTATGTATATTGGCCCTTTTTAGACAATTATATGTTCTAGAAGTTAATTCTAATTGATCAATAAAAATACAATTCAATGGAATTCCTTTTTTGTTTTTCTTTAGATTAGTTAATCTTTTTTGAAAAGTAAAAAGGGGTGGAGTAAACCTGTTTTTATTTTCTTCGAAACTAGTGCCCTCTTCCTCGGCGTGTAGAAAAGGAAGAAATAAATCAATCAAATTACGAGAAGCCTCATAAAGCGCTTCCTTAGGGGTTAAACTTCCATTAGTCCATATTTCTAGAAAAAGTATCTCGTGTTTTTCATTTCCATTCCCACAAGAAAAAATACTATAATTCACATTTCGAACAGGCATGGATACAGCATCTATAGGATAACTTCCATCTTGATAGTTCTTTCTGAGTTCTGTCTGATATCCACGATCTCTCTTGATCTGTAAATCAATACAGAAATCAATGGGCTCTGTCAAGTTAGCTATAGGTTGTGCCGTATCAACGGTTTCTACGGAAGGCGGTAAGATGATATCTTGAGCAGTTATGTATCTAGGACCTTTGACGCAAATTGATGCGTCTCTAACTCCATAGAGATTACTTCTCAATACAATTTCTTTCAAATTTAGTAAAATTTCTTGTACGGATTCTTCAATACCTGCTATTGTAGAATATTCGTGTGGCACGCTCCCAAATTTTGCACGTGTGATACATGTTCCTTCTATTTCGCCAAGTAAAGCTCTTCGCAAGGCAATACCAACGGTGTCCGCTTGACCTTTTCTAAGCGGGGACAGAATGAAACGACCATAATAAAGACGCTTACTATCTACTCTTGATTCAACACACTTCCACTGTAGTGTTTGAGTGGATCCTGCTACCTCCTCTCGAACCATAATAGACTAGTATTATTATTTTATCATTGAATCGTTTATTTCTCTTGAAAGTTGAAAGCGGGTTAATTCTTTTACAGACGTCTTTTTTTAGGTGGTCGACATCCATTATGCGGCATAGGTGTTACATCGCGTATACAACTTAATCGCACACCACTTTTAGCAATGGCTCGTAATGCGGCATCTCTTCCACTACCAGCGCCCTTTACCATAACTTCTGCTCGTTGCAAACCTACTGTACGAATAGCATCTACTGCTGTTCTTTGACCAGCATAGGGTGATGCTTTTCTTGAGCTTTTGAATCCACAAGTACCGGCCGAGGACCAGAAAACCACCCGACCTTGTGGGTCTGTAACAGTTATAATGGTATTGTTGAAACTAGCTTGAACATGAATAACCCCTTTTGTTATTCTACGTGCACTCTTCCGTAAACTAAAACGTGCATTCCTACGTAAACCAATACGCACTTTCTTACGTGAACCAATTTTTGGTATAGCTTTTGCCATATTTTATTATCTCATAAATATGAGTTAGAAATAAAAAAAAAGATACAAAGATATCCGTTTCAGGGTAAAATACACCCTTTACTTTAATTATTTGAAATTATTTTATTTGGAATTGGAACATTTCCGCGGGTACTTTTTTTTTACTTTTTAGACAGTAAAGTTCTTTTTCGAAAGATTACCCCTGTCTTTGTTTATGCTTCGGATTAGAGCAAATCACTCTAATTCGTCCACGCCTACGAATCAGTCGACATTTTGTACAAATTTTACGAACGGAAGCTCTTATTTTCATATTTCCGTATCCTTTTTTAAACTATGAATCTAATATTTTGGAAAAAAATAAGTCTCTTCGCTTGAATTTTAGAACTTAGAATTTATTACCCTAGAAAAAAAAAAGAAAAACCTAATCCTTTGAATCTTTGGTATTCTTCAAATCTTCGCTATCCTTCAAATCTTCGCTATCCTTCGAGTCTTCGATACGCTTCGAATCCTTATGGGGAAGTCTATAAATTATACGTCCCTTGCTTGAATCATAACGACTTACTTCAATTTTGACCCTATCCCCCATCAGTATTCGTATAGAACTAGACCGGATCTTTCCTGAAATATAGCCTAGGATGATGGTGTCATTCTCTAGCCGAACGCGGAACATTCCATTGGGTAGGGCTTCCGTAACTAAACCTTCAAAAGTAACTTTTGCTTCTCTCGGGTTTTTTTTTTCTCTCCTATTTTTTTTTTCTGTCATATTTTTTTCTCCTATTTTTCCATTTTTATTTTCAAAATAGGAAGGGCGAGGTAGAATTCGAGCACTATAGGCGGGGCGATTACCATATATAACATAAGACTTCTCCCCCAATTCTGTTTAGTCGAGCTTCTCGATCTGTCATTATCCCTCGAGAAGTAGAAAGAATAGCAATTCCCATTCCACCCAAAACTTTAGGAATTCCTTGATAGTTGGTATAAATTCGTAAGCCGGGTCGGCTAATACGCTTTAAAAAAGTTCTTGTTCTATATATTCCTTTTCGAGTCTTTCTCTTTTGATGTCGCAAAGTTGAAACCAAGAAATATCTGTTACGTTCCTGATGTTTCCGAACACTTTCAAGAAAACCCTCTCGTAGAAGTATTTTAACAATGTTTTCGGTAATATTTGTAGATACTACTCGAACTGTTCCTTTTTTATTCATGTCCGCGTTTCTTATAGAAGTTAGTAAATCAGCAATAGTGTCCTTGCCCATAAGACTCTAATTCTAGGTTCCTCCTAATTTTTCTATAATCAACATGTTTTCTTTTTTTTTCTTTTCATTTTGGATTTTAAAACATATACGTAAAACACAATCTACTAATATTAATTCTTTGATCTAAATTTCGCCTACTAGTATTTATAATACTTCAGGAGCTAATGAAACTATTTTGGTAAAATTCAATTCTCTCAATTCCTCGGCAATCGCGCCAAAAACTCGAGTTCCTTTTGGGTTGCCTTTTTGATCAATTATAACCGCAGCATTGTCATCATAGCGGATTATTATACCGTCTTCGCATTTGAATTCTTTACATGTACGTACAATTACAGCTCGAATTACTTCGGATCTTTCTAGAGGCATTTGGGGCAATGCGTCTTTGATTACAGCAACAATAACATCACCAATACGAGCATATCGCTGATTACCAGCAGCTCCTATGACTCGAATACACATCAATTTTCGAGCTCCACTATTGTCTGCTACATTTAAAAGGGTCTGAGGTTGAATCATATTATTTTGATTTCAATTTGTTATTTCAATGCAAAAGGATGAAAGAAATATTGTCTTTCCAGAAAGAAAAACCGGGCATTTTTTTTCTTCCATACCCCTTTTAGGGTTCTATATCTCTAATCGAATAAATTGACTTCGTATGGGCATTTTACTGGCCGCTATGGAGATAGCTGCTCTAGCTACAGTTTCAGATACTCCCCCCATTTCATAAAGTATACGACCTGGTTTAACAACGGCTACCCAATATTCGGGGGACCCCTTTCCCGAGCCCATACGTGTTTCCGTGGGTCTTAGTGTAACCGGTTTGTCGGGAAATATACGTACCCATATTTTTCCACCACGACGTGCATATCGTGTTATTGCTCTTCGTCCTGCTTCTATCTGTCTCGCCGTGATCCAAGCGGGTTCAAGTGCTTGAAGAGCATATCTACCAAAACAAATACGATTGCCTCGGAAGGATTTTCCTTTCATTCTTCCTCTATGTTGTTTGCGAAATCTGGTTCTTTTGGGGTTATAGTCGATGGTTCTCTTTCTTAGTTCCATCTCTACTCCAAAACTGGACATGAGAGTTTCTTCTCATCCAGCTCCTCGCGAATGGAATGAGAAAGCATGTAAATAAATTTCTCTAATTCCATAATATTTAAAAATATTACGGTACGGATAGATACACATTAATAGATAATAGAAAAAGTTAGGTTTTTTTTTTATTTTTATATTGAATTTGTTAAAACAGAAAAATATAATATAGTCAAAAAAGAAGATCTAGAATATATCCAGATGTGTGTGGATATTTATCTAAATTCTATATTTATAGATAATAATGTAGTCCTTCTAAAAAATATCCTTATTTTTACTCTTATTGAATCGCGGTAAAGTATTCTAATTCAATAAGAATTTCGCGGGCGAATATTTACTCTTTCCTGTCTTATTTGTTAATTTATAAACTTACCAAATAAGACAATTTTTTTGGTTTGTTCCGCCATCCCACCCAATGAAGTGTTAGGATTCTTTTCAATAAAATCCTATGGAATCATAGGTTCTGTCGTTCCCACTGCTTCTCCTTGAATGGTTAGGTCTGAATCCCGCAACGGAGCTTCCAAAAAATTTCTTTCCGAGTTAATTTTCTCAGTTTTATTAACCCGGGCGGCTCTTTATTATTGCTTAAAATTTGTAGTTCTTCTTTCAAGTTACAATTTTTCATTCTCTATTAGTTTTATTATATTGATGCTTTTTCACATTGCCTTTTATGATGTAATTCATAGACCATACACAGTGGAATTCTATATCTTATTTATTTCCTCTTCCTTCTTTCTATCATCCCTCCCTTTATCCACATCCCTTTAGTTTTGCTTCACAACCTAGAATCCCATTTTTTTTTTAGATAAAAAAGTGCAGTTGCTACAACTATATGACACATCTACTCATTTATGATAGAGGTATTTATTCATATAGTGACTGTTTCTTAGTTAGGATCTCGACAATACGAAGCAATAGGTTGGTTATTAGTATTAGTTAATTTTCTATAATTACTAAGTTTTTTTCTTTAAAAAAGAAAAAAAAATAACGAGTCACACACTAAGCATAGCAATTATATTAAATGATTTATCAATTTTCATTAAATCTTATAGAAAGAGGTAGAATTTCTTCTTTTGCAGGGATTTCAGGAAAAAAGTCTCTTGTCATTTTTTATTCTATCAATGGACAGAATTCGAAGACAAGATTAGTTATTCTTCGTCTACGAATATCCAAATTTTTACACCTAATACTCCATAGATAGTTCGAATTGGATAGCAGCAATAATCAATTTTAGCGCGGATTGTTTGGAGGGGAAGTCTGCCCCTTTTAATGGATTCGGCACGTGCAATTTCTTTTCCTCCGAGACGACCCGCAATTTTTACTTTTACTCCCCTTATATCTGCTTTTTTAGTTAATTCAATGGCTTTTTTCATTGCCTTTCGGAATGAAACTCTATTTTTTAATTGGAAAGCTATATATTCTGCAAGAATGTTAGGCTGTCTATAAGGTTCTTTAACTTTTTCGATAGAAATATTAAATCTCTGGTTTACAGAGTTAATTTCCTTTTGTAGATCTTTCTCTAATTCTTCGATTGCTCCTTTTTTCTTTAATAAATTTGGGAATCCAATATGGATTATGACGTGGATCGTATCGATTTCTTTTTGAATTTCTATATGTGTAATTACTTCGGAACTTGAACCTGAGTCCATTTTTCTATTATGTGTAATTACTTCGGAACTTGAGTCTGATTCTATTTTTCTATTCGAGCCCTTTTTCCTATTCTTTTGTATATAGTTCTTGATACAATCCCTTATTTTTTTATCTTCCTGTAGACCTTCAGAATAATTTTTTGGTTGTGCGAACCAAAAGGAATGGTGTTTTTGGGTTGTACCAAGTCTGAAACCGAGTGGATTTATTTTTTGTCCCATATTTTTCTATTCTATATTTTTTTTTACTGGGAATCGAAATCTTAGATGGATCTAAAGGTTATTTAGATTTCTTTACTATATTTAGTACAATTGTTATATGACACATGCTTTTTTTTATAGGGAAACTACGTCCTCGAGCTCGAGGTCTGAATTTCTTCATAATAGTACTCCTACTGACTTCGGCTTTAGTAATGAATAAATTCGCTTTGTCGAAATCCCTATAATGAGTTGCATTTGCGGCTGCCGAATAAACCAACTTTAAGATGGGATAAGATGCTCGATAGGGCATGAGGTTCAGTATCATAACAGTTTCCTCGTAGTAACGCCACCGAATCTCGTCAAGAACTCTTTGTGCTTTGAAAACAGACATAGGGATACGTTTTTGTGCTTTGAAAACTCTCTCGAACTTAAGTAGACGATCGGTTGGAACTTTCCTTGCGAGTTTCCTTAGCCCACTTTTCTTCTTCTTTATCCTAGGGATATACTTTACTAGTTTGAAACTTGTCATAAATAAGTTTATTCCCCGCCTACCTTTACTTTATTTTGAATCTTTTTTTTCTTCTTAATCTTTCTATTCAGAATTCAGTTAACGACGAGATTTAGTATCCTTTCTTGCATTTTCATAACTCGTAAAATGCCGAGTAGGCACGAATTCTCCCAATTTGCGACCTACCATAGGATTTGTTATGTAAATAGGTATATGTTCCTTTCCATTATGAATCGCAATTGTATGGCCAACCATTGTGGGTAGAATGCTAGATGCCCGGGACCACGTTACTATTGTTTCTTTCTCCTCCTTCATATTGACCTTTTCTATCTTTGCCAATAAATGATGAGCTACAAAAGGATTCGTTTTTTTTCGTGTCACAGCTGATTACTCCTTTTTTCCTTTTTAAAGAGTGGCATTCTATGTCCAATATCTCGATCGAAGTACGGAGGTCAGAATAAATAGAATAATGATCAACGGAAAAAAGAAAAAAATCCTTTAGCTGGATAAGGGGCGGATGTAGCCAAGTGGATCAAGGCAGTGGATTGTGAATCCACCATGCGCGGGTTCAATTCCCGTCGTTCGCCCATCGCATTATTGCAAATTCCAAAAATGCAATTTTCCATATTCCTAGTTACGTATTTACTTACGGCGACGAAGAATAAAACTATCGCTATATTTTTTCCTTTTCCTAGTTCTTCTTCCAAGCGCAGGATAACCCCAAGGGGTTGTGGGTTTTTTTCTACCAATGGGAGCTTTCCCTTCACCGCCCCCATGGGGGTGGTCCACAGGGTTCATAACTACCCCTCTTACTACGGGGCGTTTACCTAGCCAACACTTAGATCCGGCTCTACCCAAACTTTTTTGGTTCACCCCAACATTACCCACTTGTCCGACTGTTGCTAAGCAATTTTGGGATACTAAACGGACCTCCCCAGATGGTAATCTTAAAGTGGCCGATTTACCCTCTTTTGCAATGAGTTTCGCTACAGCACCTGCTGCTCTAGCTAATTGCCCACCCCTTCCACGTGTGATTTCTATGTTATGCATGGCCGTGCCTAAGGGCATATCGGTTGAAGTAGATTCTTCTTTTCTCTCAAAAAACCCCTTCCCAAACTGTACAAGCTTCTTCCAAAGCATACGGCTTTCTAGATGTATATGACGATCTCTAGACAGATGGATCTTATATGAATCATATGATGAAGTACCACATGAGTGGATATATAGGAAAGGAATCCAAATCTGCCGAATCGCTCATGTTATGATCTTCTACATCCTAGGTCTCTGCGTTCCGTCATCTGGCTTATGTTCTTCATGTAGCATTCAGATCGAATGACTCTATGAAATTACGTCGATACTTCCACATATTATGGGTAACGTAGGAGACATCCCTATTTTCCCCCGGGGGTCTTAATTACCACTGCTTAGCTTTCAATTTGCCTCTGACCATCAAATTAAATGTGAATAACCCGTCCTCCTCTCTTTGAAACAAGGGGCGCTTCCGGTTCTGTGCGTGCTTCAAACAATTTTGTCTTCTCCATATTACCATATCTCTAGAGTCAATAATTTTCTATGAGGAACTACTGAACTCAATCACTTGCTGCCGTTACTCAACAGTTTTCTGTTGAGGTCTATCCCGTAGAGGTAGTCAAATTGGATCAGTGATCGATTTCTAGGTTTCGTCGTAAACCTAATTGGTTACTTCCAATTACGTAAATCAATAGTTCAAACCGCACTCAAAGGTAGGGCATTTCCCATTGATATAGGAACTTTTGTACCAGAAACAATAGTATCTCCAATTATAGCCCCTCTGGGATGTAAAATATATCTCTTCTCACCATCCCCATAGTGTATGAGACAAATGTATGCATTTCGATTAGGGTCGTATTCTATGGTTACGATTCTACCAGATATGTCTTTTTGATTCCGTCGAAAATCTATTTTACGGTATAGGCGCTTATGACCTCCCCCTCTATGCCTTGCGGTAATGATTCCTCTGGAATTACGACCTTTACCACAACGGTGCCGTCCATGGATCAAATTATTTCGTGGATTGGATTTCACTTGCCTGTCTACGGTTCCCTTGCGTGTGCTCGGGATAGGTGTTTTGTATAAATGTTTCGCCGTATTATTAAGTATTCTCCTTTAGTTTTTTTCTCTATCTAGAAGTGGAATAGAATAACCCGGTTGAAGGGTAATGATCATACGTCTGTAATGCATTGTATGGCCCAGAATAGGTCCTATTCTTCTACCTTTTCCAGGTAGTCGATGGCTATTCACAGCTACCACCTTAACACCAAAGAAGAGTTCGACCCAATGCTTTATTTCTGTCTTAGTGAATCCCGATTCGACATTAAAAGTATATTGATTCTTTCCCAATAAACGAAGACTTTTTTCTGTAAATACTGCGTATTTGATTCCATCCATAAATCGACTTTCCCTCCTATGCTCTGAGTTCCAGTATCGATAAGAATTCGAGTTCTTATTGTTCTTATGTTATGGTATGAATATACCATACCAATTCGTTATGTATGGATGATGGATGAGATTCCATGGATAGAGAGCCAGTTCCAATAGACTTATGGAATGTTCCCGTTCGTGTGCATCCAGCAGGAATTGAACCCGCAAATTTACCAATTATGAGTTGGGCGCTTTAACCATTCAGCCATGGATGCTTAACAGGGATCATCGTACATCGTAAATAACCAATTTTCATATAGAAAGACATATCATAGAAAAATGAAATCGAAAATATTCCGAGATGGCAAATATTCGGAGATGACTATGAAAACACCTCTCTGGATCCTCGAATTGAAAGAGAGATTGAGAGGGATCAAGAATCCTAATTCTCGCTATTTGGAATGGATCCAATTCTATTGAGTCTGACTCATAGTGATCATTTCTCTTTAGCAAAGAATGACCTTGGTTATCAAAGGATTGAACAACCGGGATCCATTTCCTTATGATACCTAGTTGGCATTGATAACAAGGATCTAATGAATTATGAGTTTAATAGATCCTCTTTAGCAGAAAGACGTATATTCCTTGCTCATTATCAGACAATCACTTATTCCCAAACCTCGTGTGGGACTAATCGTTTTCATTTACCATCTCATGGAAAACCCTTTTCGTTCCGCTTAGCCCTATCGGGTATTTTAGTGATAGGTTCTATAGGAACTGGACGATCCTATTTGGTCAAATACCTAACGAAAAATTACGATTTTCCTTTCATTAAGGTACGAGGGCTTCTTATTCCACAAGAACGAAAGCACCTTTTCATTCTTTCATATACTAGGGGTTTTTACTTGGAAAAGACAATGTTCCATACTAAAGGATTCGGGTCCATAACCACGAGTTCCAGTGCACTAGATCTTGTAGCACTTAGCAACGAGGCCCTATCCATTAGTATTCCACATAAGAAATCCATTCTAGAAAAAAATACAATTAGATTAGCTCTTCATAGACAAACTTGGGGTTTGCGAGCCAAGGTAAGATCGGCTCGGGATCATGGGACCCTTTTCTATCAGATAGGAGGGGCTCTTGTACAAAATAGACTTACTAAGTAATAACCCCATAGAATCTATCTATATAAAGATAAAGAGGCAATCGTGTCAGGAAGCGGGTTTTTCTTTGGCCAAAAGGTACTTCGAACTTGGAACGAGCATGAAGAGATTAACGAGACTTCTTTCTCTTTTGAGTTTTTCTGGCGGACCTGCCGCGCAAGATCTTTGGTCTTCCCCTGGAACCGATGAAAAAAAGTGGATCGCTTCTTATGTACTCGCTCAGAATGATTCTTCTCTATCTATAGTTCATGGCCTATTAGAAGTAGAAGGTGCTCTGGTGCAATCCTTACCGACAGAAAAAGATTGCAGTCAGGTTGATAATAGTCGAGTGACATTACTTCGTCGGTCCGAACTAAGGAATCTGTTATAAATGTTTTGAAATGGATATTGTTCTCTCTTTGATCAGGGATTGCTATATGAAAAGAAGTGGAGTTTGAAAAAGGGAACGGAATGCTCAAACCGGAACTGCTAGAGGAACGAATTTTCAATAGCATAACTTGGGCTCCTAGAATATGGCGCCCTTGGGACAATCTATTTGATTGCAGGGTTTTGTTCCGAAGCAAAGATATCCGCGGAGGCCGGTTCGTTCGTCCTATTCTGATATTCAGGACCAAGAGGTACTGGATTCTCTTTCGGATAGGCCCTGAAAGGAGAAGAAAGGCTGAAATGCCAACGGACCTCTGTCTATTCTCTAATTCACCCGATCCGATAGTACCCGTTTTTGGAACGTCCAGTGCCAAAGTCACTGAATGGGTAAGTCACCAATCCAATCCCTTTGACAAATCGGATGTCATATTAGATATCATATTCTATATATATAGAAATATCATAGATAGAATAGACATATAGAATTTTTGGTCGGCAAATTCGAAGGAATCATTGAGTGAAAAAGGAGCAAAGAATGACAAAAGACGAGACTCTACTAGTCTTCACTCTTGTGGTTTCCTCTTCCTCGGTTTCTGTTTTCTTATTCGGGATCTTGCTTTTCATGGTTCTCATCTCTGCAACTCGCGATTTTCGCGAGAGAACCAAATCCAAGTTGGTGAAGATCATGATTTGGGCTGGCACGGTATTGGGATCGTTTGATCGATTTCCTTAATTTGATCGCTACTTAATGGGCGTGCGCTCAAAGGATACAAACAGGGATTCGCAAACAAAAAGGGGAATTCGTAGTCACTTTTTCCTGTCGCGTAAAAAAAAGTCTTTACGCGAGAGCAATAGAGGTTGGGATACATCTATCTCTTCTGAGCAACCTCTTTTGGATTCTTAAGACTACCCTTGCAGTAGGATACCATCTGCTTTGGGTTCTTTATTATCTCCTTCGAGGGATTTTTAAGATCGTTCAGGCTATATTTAGTCTATTTTGGCTTTTACTGTCTACTTTTCTCAGGGAGATGGTTAAGGACCTCAGAAGATAG
>NW_025422548.1:0-7500 GCF_904849725.1 Hordeum vulgare subsp. vulgare | reverse complement strand
CTCATGATCTTCATATCGATCTATTATCCACCTCTGTATCTATTCTTTCTTAGCTAAACAGGTGGAAGATCTATCCAATTTGGTTATATTATATCATGGACTCGAAAAACGGATCTGAATTTGACTGAAATGCACGATCTTCACAGGTATCACTTTTCACGATACCTAAAAGGTGGAATAGCGATTTTCGAACCATTTCCTATAAGAGAATGGTTTCCATTACTTTGAGAAATGGATTCTTATATCAAACTATAGCTATTGCATTAAAGAAGAAAAGAAACTAATAGAAGTCGAAGACGCGGAATGATAGTGAATAGAGAGAAAGATTCTTCTGATTTTCTTGTTCCTGAAAATATTCTATCTATCTACTAGACGCCGTAGAGAATTTAGAATATTTATGTCTTTCAATTCTCGTACTCGTAATTGGAAAGTTATGGAAGGAGACCCATCATTTTGCAATGAAAACAACATATAAAACTCTGGACAATTTCGAAATCAGGCCAAGCGTCTTAATACATATGCAAAAAAATTCATTATTGGCCCACCATTGATTAGAAGATTTAGCTTGTATGAATCGCTATTGGTTTGATACGAATAATGGCAATCGTTTCAGTATGTTAAGGATACAGATGTATCCACAATTCATTTAGAGTTACTTAATAGTCTATTTCTTATACCATATCTCTATCCCGTGAAATTCTCGAGCCAAAAGATGGATGCCTATGCTGTGTTTCATTTTGCTAAATGATATCAATTAAATGGTGTATCAATTCCATAAATTGCATATAGCAATAAATAAATCAGCAAAATTCTTTCTACTATATTTAGATAGAAGAAACATTTCTTCTATCTAAAATAGTAGAAAGAATGTACCCTTCTATCCAAATCCAATTTGCATCGATAAAAAAAATCCAAATTCCAGTAGTAGATGAATAATTGCAAATTTGTGTGTGTACGAGATTAGAATAACTTCAAAATAACTGACATAATTTTTTATTTTTCCTGATCAGAAAAATACATGAAAAAGAAAGGAGGTAGAAAAATTTTAGGATTTATGGTTAAAGAAGAAAAAGAAGAAAACAGGGGTTCTGTTGAATTTCAAGTATTCAGTTTCACCAATAAGATACGGAGACTTGCTTCACATTTGGAATTACACAAAAAAGATTTTTCATCGGAAAGAGGTCTACGAAGACTTTTGGGAAAACGTCGACGTTTGCTGGCTTATTTGGCAAAGAAAAATAGAGTACGTTATAAGAAATTAATCGGTCAGTTGAATATTCGGGAGCAGTAATTTAATCCTTCAAATTTTTTTCTTGTTTTATTATTTTTTTAGTAGTCTTTATAGTAGTCTTAGATT
The DNA here is from genome assembly GCF_904849725.1 of Hordeum vulgare subsp. vulgare. Taxonomy (NCBI): domain Eukaryota; kingdom Viridiplantae; phylum Streptophyta; class Magnoliopsida; order Poales; family Poaceae; genus Hordeum; species Hordeum vulgare. The sequence goes on along the minus strand of NW_025422548.1, from coordinate 6,143 downwards.
TTTCATTTTGATGAGCCTCACTTTGAGGAATTCATGGAATAATCCATTTTCATGGAATAATGAATTAAGGAAGAAAGGATATGAGTCTACCGCTTACAAAAAAAGATCTCATGATAGTCAATATGGGCCCTCAACACCCATCAATGCATGGTGTTCTTCGACTGATCGTTACTCTTGATGGTGAGGATGTTATTGATTGTGAACCCATATTAGGGTATTTACACAGAGGAATGGAAAAAATCGCGGAAAACCGAACGATTATACAATACTTACCTTATGTAACAAGGTGGGATTATAGAGAGATTGTAGAAAGGGGTAGGATAGTTATTTTTGCAAGAGACTTGAATTCCTTAACTTAAGAAAGAAAAAAGAATAAAAACACAGATACATAACATAAAAAAAAGAATAAATAAGACGAGATTCGACCTCCCCCTACATATTTAATTTCTTCTCCTATACAAAAACTAGCAAGACCCACTCCATTGGTAATTCCATCAATAACACCCTTATCAAAAAACTCCGTTAGTTCGGTTAACCCTCTTATACCGAGGGTAAAGACCCTAGTATAGAAAATATCTATATAACCACGATTATATGACCAACTGTATATATTTTTTTTTACTTGATCCAAAAATTCTTTTTTAGGATTTCTTTTTACAAAAGAGTTTATTAAATCCAAATTCTGAAAAAAAGAATAAGCAGATCCATAGAAGATATATGCTATGAATAAACCAAAGATAGCTAGAGTTACAGAAGAAATTGCATTAGTAATAAATTCATATGAATTTACAAAAGAATTAGAACTTTCCTGGGTAAAGTTTTTTGAGGGAGTTAACCACTTTGATAATATGGTTAACTCTGCTATTCCATTATCCATTCCTCCATTATCAAAAGAGATTCCTATGAATCCAATGAACAAAGTGAAAAGTAGTAATATAAGAAGAGGAAATAACATAGTATTTCCCGTTTCATGCGGATAGGCAAAAGTGTTTTTAGCCCCAAAAGACGTAGTAAAGGATCCTATCCTATTTCTTGTATTACCTTGAATTTTGGGTATATTTTGTGAAAAAAAAGAAACTCCACTCTTCGTTGTTGATAAAACGAAATCCCTATTCACTCCTTTGGGTATCCTTTTTCCCCATAAGGATATTGAATACAAGGAACTCTCTTTAGTGCTACTGTAATTTTGAAAATGAACACGCAAATACCCACCAAATGTAAGTAAATATATCCGAAACATATAAAAGGCAGTTAATCCTGCAGTAAAGGAAGCTATTATTCCAAAAAAGGGCGAATACAACCAACTATTACTAAGGATTTCATCTTTGGACCAGAAGCAAGCAAGAGGTGGAATACCACAAAGAGAAAGTGTACCCCATAAAAAAGTAGTTCTTGTGATTGGAATGTATTTTCTTAAACCGCCCATAAGAACCATATTTTGACTTTTATCTGGTGAATACCCAACAAGAGGTTCCATTGAATGAATAACGGATCCAGATCCCAAGAACAATAAAGCTTTTGAATAAGCATGAGTGATCAAATGGAATAAAGCAGCTTGATAAGAACCTATACCTAGAGCTAACATCATATAACCCAATTGAGACATTGTAGAATAGGCTAAGCTTCTTTTAATATCTCTCTGAGCAAGAGCTAAAGTAGCTCCTAAGAATAGTGTTATTGTACCTACTAAAGAAATAAAACTCATTATCAAAGGTAAAGATATGAAAAGAGGAAGAAGTCGAGCTAGAAGAAAAATTCCCGCAGCAACCATAGTTGCTGCGTGTATAAGAGCCGAAATAGGAGTGGGTCCTTCCATAGCATCGGGTAACCATACGTGAAGAGGGAATTGTGCGGATTTCGCAACTGCACCAAGGAATAATAAAAAAGCACACAAAGTAGTAAGTAAAGAGTTAATTCCATTATTAGGAATCCAGTTATTAGCGATTTGGAACAAATCCCTAAACTCTAAACTACCTGTTATCCAAAAAAAACCTAAAATTCCTAATAATAGACCAAAATCCCCTACACGATTAGTTACAAAAGCTTTTTGACAAGCACTCGCTGCGATTGGTCGTGTAAACCAAAAGCCTATCAATAAATAAGAACACATTCCCACGAGTTCCCAAAAAAAATAAATTTGTATCAAATTGGAGCTAGTAACCAATCCCAACATAGAAGTATTGAAAAAACTTATATAAACAAAAAATCTCAAATATCCTTCATCGTGAGACATATAACCATCACTATAAATAAGAACCAGGATTCCTACAGTAGTAATTAGTATTAACATAATAGAAGTAAGTGGGTCAATCAAGTATCCAAATTCTAAAGAAAAATCATTATTGACGGTCCAAGACCATAGATATTGATAGATAGAACTTCCATTTATTTGTTGAATAGACAGTTGAACTGAGAATACCATAGCTATACTTAAGAGTAAAACACTAGGAAAAGCCCATATGCGACGAAGATTTTTTGTTGCTGTCGGAATAAGAATAAGGCCAAATCCCATTGACATAATAACTGGAAGTGGGAGAAGAGGGATTACCCATGCATATTGATATGTATGTTCCATAAGAAAAGAAATTGCGATTTTTACTTCAATTTTTCTATAAAATTGTTTCCGATTCACCAAACCAACTCTTATCTCTTTCTGAAAGAATAAATAAAAAGAATAAGAAAAAATACTGGAATTCTTCATTTTTTAAAAATTTATCTCATTGAAATAATAAAAAATGAAGAATGGGTTTAGTTGGTTAAATTCAAAAAGTTAATCAAATAACTTCGTTACCTAGTTATTATCTAAATAAAGATATTTACAAAAAAAAAAAAAGGAATCGTTTTACTTTTTACTTTCTATTCATTTTTATATTTCTTTAAAACAAAGATGAAACAGCTCTCTTGTTCCATAACTGATTGAGTGAATTCCAATGAAAATCTATGTTTATAAGAAATTATCGAATAGTCCTTATGACTATAAATTACCTAAGTTTTAGAATGTCTTGTTTAAGAGACTCAGTATTTTTTGTTTTGATTAGAATTCCTTTCCTTTATGGAATACAATACAATATCATTCTGAGCTTAATTAACTATTTGAATTTTCCCTTCTTTTTATCCCCCCGGGGGATAGGCTTCCATACCATATATCTATATATGGAGTATACTTGATATATAAATAGATATAAATGGGAAACCCTTCTATATATTCTATATTATTAAAACAAAGTATAAAATATATACAGAAAAAATGTTTAAAAATTCTTGTCTTATCCGCATTAGACAAAATGAAGTAAAAAATAATTCACAATTTCAGTATCTTTCAGTATCTAAGTATAAATACTAATAAAAACAAGAAAGAAGGATTGATTTGCAGCAATAGATGTCTTTCACATACAACTAGAAAAAAGTAATTTCCTTTTTGAATGGCAGTTCCAAAAAAACGTACTTCAATGTCAAAAAAGCGTATTCGTAAAAATATTTGGAAGAAAAAGACTTATTTTTCCATAGTACAATCTTATTCTTTAGTAAAATCAAGATCATTTTCCAGTGGTAATGAGCATCCAAAACCAAAGGGTTTTTCTGGGCAACAAACAAACAAATAATAAGATTTTGGAATAATATGAATTGATTTTTCAAAAAAGAATTCCAATTATTTAATAATTTGGATTCTTCTTTGAATGTACTTTTATGTGTCGAATTACTTCGGTACAATATTCTTATAACAAACCCCTCTTATATATACAATAAAAAAAAGTTTTGTTTGGTATACTGTGTGCTAAGTATTCTTTTCCTATCAATGAACTTTTCATAATTTTCATAATAGAATGCTCATATTTTATTATGAAAATTATGAAAAGTGGAGTATTCTTACAATAGGACTTACAACTTCCACCTATCTTATCCAAAATCATAAGGTTAGTAAATCTTATTAATAAGAGCATAAAGACTTTCATTCTAGAAATTTTTCAAAAATCCAAAAAGCCTTTTCTATTTATCCATTTTAATTTCATCATTAAATAGAAACCCTTTTGGATTTTTTTCATTGTATTGAAAGAATTTTCAAAATTTAAACGATAAATTAATTAGAAAAAATTAGTTCTATATCTATAATTGCAAGTTAGAAAAAAGAAGTTCCAACTCTTTCAACCAGTGTTTCTATTGGGCAAAGCAAGAGTTTATTGTAAAAAAAAAATGGAAACGATACTACCAAACGAAGTCCATTTTAATGAAAACTCTAATGTTCCTAAATTTTATGGACTTTCCCAATATCGACGATTCCCGAGATAATAGCTATTATTCTTTTAAGTTACCTATTATTTGAAGTTAGCCGCCATGGTGAAATTGGTAGACACGCTGCTCTTAGGAAGCAGTGCTCAAGCATCTCGGTTCGAATCCGAGTGGCGGCATTCTTGAAAAGGAATACAATAGATTAGAAATCAATTCGAAATTTACAATTTTGTAATGGGACCTTCCCCTTATGCTATTTGCAACTTTAGAACATATACTAACTCATATCTCTTTCTCAACGATTTCAATTGTGATTACGATTCATTTGATAACCTTATTAGTTCGTGAACTTGGGAGATTACGTGATTCGTCAGAAAAAGGAATGATAGTTACTTTTTTCTCTATAACAGGATTCTTAGTTTCTCGTTGGGTTTCTTCGGGACATTTTCCATTAAGTAATTTATATGAGTCATTGATCTTCCTTTCATGGGCTCTGTATATTCTTCATACCATTCCTAAAATACAGAACTCTAAAAATGATTTAAGCACAATAACTACGCCAAGTACTATTTTAACGCAAGGCTTTGCCACGTCGGGTCTTTTAACTGAAATGCATCAATCCACGATACTAGTACCTGCTCTACAATCTCAGTGGTTAATGATGCATGTCAGTATGATGTTATTAAGTTATGCAACTCTTTTGTGCGGATCCTTATTATCTGCCGCTATTCTAATCATTAGATTTCGAAATAATTTCCATTTCTTTTCTAAAAAGAAAAAAAATGTTTTAAATAAAACATTTTTCTTTAGTGAGATTGCATTTTTTTATGCAAAAAGAAGTGCTTTAAAAAGCGCCCCTGTCCCTTCATTTCCAAATTATTACAAATATCAATTAACGGAGCGTTTGGATTCTTGGAGTTATCGTATCATTAGCCTAGGATTTACCCTTTTAACCATAGGTATTCTTTGTGGAGCAGTATGGGCTAATGAGGCCTGGGGATCCTATTGGAATTGGGATCCTAAGGAAACTTGGGCATTTATTACTTGGACCATATTCGCAATTTATTTACATAGTAGAACAAATCCAAATTGGAAGGGTACGAATTCTGCACTTATAGCTTCGATAGGATTTCTTATAATTTGGATTTGTTATTTTGGTATCAATCTATTAGGAATAGGTTTACATAGTTATGGTTCGTTTACATTAACACCTAAATGATTACATAAAAAAAAACGTTCATGAAATGAACGTTTTTACTTTTATATTTTATTTGAGAACCCCTTGAGCGCCTTCTCAAAGGGTTCTCAAAAATTCGAGATAGATCTAATTATACTTTTTTACTTATTTCTGCATTAATAGAGCAGACTAGTAAAAAAAACCAAACCTATTTAGGATAATAATTGGATAAGAGAGCCTCTACCCTGTCAACGGATAGGGAGAGAACAAAATCTGGATAAATACCAATTCCTATTACTGGTAAAAAGATACAGATTAAAATAAAGAGTTCTCGTGGTCCAGAATCCACAAAATTTGCGTTTGGAACATTAAATAGCTTGTATCCATAGAACATCTGGCGTAACATAGATAATAAATAAATAGGAGTTAATATCATTCCAATTGCCATTACAAAAGTAATTAGTGCTTTTGGCATTAACAAAAATTTTGGACTAGTAATTAGTCCAAAAAATACTACTAATTCTGCGACAAAACCACTCATTCCTGGTAAGGCAAGAGAAGCCATTGAAAAGCTACTAAACATGGTAAAAATTTTAGGCATTGGGATAGATATTCCTCCCAGTTCTTCGAGATAAACAAGACGCATTCTATCAGAAGCGGTTCCTGCCAAGAAAAAAAGTGTAGCACCAATAAATCCATGGGATAATATTTGTAAAATAGCTCCATTGAGTCCAATGTT
>NW_025422547.1:112500-114446 GCF_904849725.1 Hordeum vulgare subsp. vulgare | reverse complement strand
GCTCCCTTCCCAACGGGCGGTGGGCTGAATCCTTTGCAGACGACTTAAATACGCGACGGGGGCATTGTAAGTGGCAGAGTGGCCTTGCTGCCACGATCCACTGAGATCCAGCCCCATGTCCGCACGGATTCGTCCCTCCCCCACACCTTTCATTGAAATGATAAGGTTCGAAAGTGCAACTGGCAAAGTTGGCCTACCTACATGGCTAAGTCCAACGGAAACCGTACGTGCCAAGTCACAAGAGATATGGTAAAGTCCGCCCCGGGACTTACGCAATCACTCGCTAAGTCCAACGGAAACCATACGTGCCAAGTCGGAAGAGATATGGTAAAGTCCGTCCTGGGACATACGCAATCATAAGCTAAGTCCAACGGAAACCATACGTGCCAAGTCAGAAGACATATGGTAAAGTCCGTCCTGGGACATACGCAATCATCCGCTAAGTCAAACGGAAACCATACGTGCCAAGTCACAAGAGATATGGTTAAGTCCGTCCTGGGACATACGCAATCACCGGCTAAGTCCAACGGAAACCATTCGTGCCAAGTCACGAAGAGATATGGCCAAGTCCGTCCCGGGACATACGCAATCACCCGCTAAGTCCAACGGAAACGATACGTGCCAAGTCACGAAGAGATATGGTTCAGTCCGTCCTGGGACATACGCAATCACCCGCTAAGTCCAACGGAAACTATACGTGCCAAGCCACGAAGATAACGGTCGAGGCACCATCGGAACAAGTAAATACGACATGGGACATGAACGTGTAAAATGGTTCACGGGCGAAGAACGGGTACGACGACCATTGTGGAAGAAACTGGACGCGCACTATGATAAACAAACGATAACCATGCGGGGCGCACCGACGAAACCACGTACGATGACACGGGGCGCACCGAAAAACGGGTACGGCGGCCGTGTTGCAAATAACTGGGCGCGCACCATGGAGAACAGGGGAAAACAATGTGCGTGGAATGGACGGATGCACGTACGGGCACACGGGCCAAAAAACGTGAACGCGAGGAAACGGGAAAGAACGGGGTACGACGGCCGTGGTGCAAAAAACTGGGCGCGCGCCATGGAAAACGGGTGAAAAGCATGTGCGTGGCATGGACGGATGAACGTACGGGCACACGGGCCAAAAAACGTGAACTTGAGGAAACGGGGGAAACACGGGGTATGACGGCCGTGTTGCAAAAAACTGGGCGCGCACCATGGAAAACTGGGGCAAACCATGTGCGTGGCATGGACGGATGCACGTACGGGCACACGGGCCAAAAAACGTGAACGTGAGGGAAACGGGAAAGACGGGTACGGGGCCGTGTTGCAATAAACTGGGCGCGCACCATGGAAAACTGGGGCAAACCATGTGCGTGGCATGGACGGATGCACGTACGGGCACACGGGCCAAAAAACGTGAACGTGAGGAAACGGGGAAAAAACGGGTACGGCGGCCGTGTTGCAATAAACTGGGCGCGCACCATGGAAAACTGGGGCAAACCATGTGCGTGGAATAGACGGATGCACGTACGGGCACACGGGCCAAAAAACGTGAACGTGAGGAAACGGGAAAGAACGGGGTACGACGGCCGTGTTGCAAAAAACTGGGCGCGCCATGGAAAACGGGTGAAAACCTTGTTCGTGGCATGGACGGATGAACGTACGGGCACACGGGCCAAAAAACGTGAACTTGAGGAAACGGGGAAACACGGGGTACGACGGCCGTGTTGCAAAAAACTGGGCGCGCACCATGGAAAACTGGTGAAAACCATGTGCGTGGCATGAACGGGTGCACGTACGGCCACACGGGCCAAAAAACGTGAACGTGAGGAAATGGGAAAAAACGGGCACGGGGGCCGTGTTTCAAAAAACTGGGCGCGCACCATGGAAAACGGGTGAAAACCATGTACGTGGCATGGACGGATGCATGTACGGCCATACGGGCC
>NW_025422546.1:17500-20000 GCF_904849725.1 Hordeum vulgare subsp. vulgare | reverse complement strand
ACACGTACACGGGACCGGCAGGGACAAGGCTGCACGATATCCCGTCAAGCTGACCATGTGCGAAACGATACGTACTTTTCTGCAACCCGAACGGCCCTTGGGCCGTCGGATCAGAATTTGGCACGATTCGTACACGGGACCGACGGGACAACGCGGCACGAGATCACATCGACCTGACCGTGTGCGGACACGATACGTACTTTTCTGCAACCCGAACAGCCGTTCGACCGACGGATCAGAATTTGGCATGAGTCGTACACGGGACAGGAGAACGACGGGACATCCGAGCCAACGTTTGGGAAAAGCAAGGGTTACGGGAGAAACGGGAGGTTTGCATATGATTTCATATGCAAACCCACCGATTTCCCACACCCAAGCAGGGAGGAGCCCCCTCCTCCCCAATATACCCGAGGGTTTTAGCCCCCCTTGGGACCCCTGCCCTTCGTTTGTGAAGAAGGGGTACACTGTTTTTCCCCGGATCCCCGTTTACACGTTTTTTGGCCCGTATGGCCGTACATGCATCCGTCCATGCCACGTACATGGTTTTCACCCGTTTTCCATGGTGCGCGCCCAGTTTTTTGCAACACGGCCCCCGTGCCCGTTTTTTCCCATTTCCTCACGTTCACGTTTTTTGGCCCGTGTGGCCGTACGTGCACCCGTTCATGCCACGCACATGGTTTTCACCAGTTTTCCATGGTGCGCGCCCAGTTTTTTGCAACACGGCCGTCGTACCCCGTGTTTCCCCGTTTCCTCAAGTTCACGTTTTTTGGCCCGTGTGCCCGTACGTTCATCCGTCCATGCCACGAACAAGGTTTTCACCCGTTTTCCATGGCGCGCCCAGTTTTTTGCAACACGGCCGTCGTACCCCGTTCTTTCCCGTTTCCTCACATTCACGTTTTTTGGCCCGTGTGCCCGTACGTGCATCCGTCCATTCCACGCACATGGTTTTCCCCTGTTTTCCATGGTGCGCGCCCAGTTTTTTGCAACACGGCCGCCGTACCCGTTTTTTCCCCGTTTCCTCACGTTCACGTTTTCTGGCCCGTGTGCCCGTACGTGCATCCGTCCATGCCACGCACATGGTTTGCCCCAGTTTTCCATCGTGCGCGCCCAGTTTATTGCAACACGGCCCCGTACCCGTTTTTCCCGTTTCCTCACGTTCACGTTTTTTGGCCCGTGCGCCCGTACGTGTATCCTTCCATGCCACGCACAAGGTTTTCACCCGTTTTCCATGGTGCGCGCCCAGTTTTTGTAACACGGCCCTCATACCACGTGTTTCCCCGTTTCCTCAAGTTCACGTTTTTTGGCCCGTGTGCCCGTACGTTCATCCGTCCATGCCACGCACATGGTTTTCACCCGTTTTCCATGGCGCGCGCCCAGTTTTTTGCAACACGGCCGTCGTACCCCGTTCTTTCCCGTTTCCTCACGTTCACGTTTTTTGGCCCGTGTGCCCGTACGTGCATCCGCCCACTCCACGCACATGGTTTTCCCCTGTTTTCCATGGTGCGCGCCCAGCTTTTTGCAACACGGCCGCCCTACCCGTTTTTCCCGTTTCCTCACGTTCACGTTTTTTGGCCCGTGTGCCCGTACGTGCATCCGTCCATGCCACGAACAAGGTTTTCACCCGTTTTCCATGGCGCGCCCAGTTTTTTGCAACACGGCCCCGTACCCGTTTTTCCCGTTTCCTCACGTTCACGTTTTTTGGCCCGTGTGCCCGTACGTGCATCCTTCCATGCCACGCACATGGTTTTCACCCGTTTTCCATGGCGCGCGCCCTGTTTTATGCAACACGGCCGTCGTACCCCGTTCTTTCCCGTTCCCTCAGGTTCACGTTTTTTGCCACGTCTGCCCGTACGTGAATCCGTCCATGCCACGCACATGGTTTTCCCCTGTTTTCCATGGTGCGCGCCCGTTTTTTGCAACACGTCCGCCCTGCCCGTTTTTTCCCGTTTCCTCACGTTCACGTTTTTTGGCCCGTGTGCCCGTACGTGCATCCGTCCATGACACGCACATGGTTTGCCCCAGTTTTCCATGGTGCGCGCCCAGTTTGTTGCAACACGGCCCCGTACCCGTTTTTCCCGTTTCCTCACGTTCACGTTTTTTGGCACGTGTGCCCGTACGTGCATCCTTCCATGCCACGCACAAGGTTTTCACCCGTTTTCCATGGTGCGCGCCCAGTTTTTTGCAAAACGGCCGTCATACCCCGTGTTTCCCCGTTTCCTCAAGTTCACGTTTTTTGGCTCGTGTGCCCGTACGTTCATCCGTCCATGCCACGCACATGGTTTTCACCCGTTTTCCATGGCGCGCGCCCAGTTTTTTGCAACACGGCCGTCGTACCCCGTTTCCTCGCGTTCACGTTTTTTCGCCCGTGTGCCCGTACGTGCATCCGTCCATTCCACGCACATTGTTTTCCCCTGTTTTCCATGGTGCGCGCCCAGTTTTTTGCAACACGGCCGCCTTACCCGTTTTTCGGTGCGCCCCGTGTCATCGTACGTGGTTTCGT